>NC_064811.1:110365607-110528167 GCF_023721935.1 Panthera uncia | reverse complement strand
CTCCCTGGCTTGCATTCTGTATCTCTCTCTCTCTCTCTCTCTCTCTCAAAAATAAATAAACATTAAAAAAAAATAGGACAAAAAAAAAAGGAATTGCTAGTCCAAGATAGGAAAAAATGGGTTCCTTCCACACTCACAGAAGACTTGGGAGAATCATCGGATGGAAGCTTTTCACATCTCCTTCTGAAACATGGTCCTGACATTGGTATAACTGATTTTCCTAGTTTTAGAAATTAAACTTTTTTGGAACTCAGTTATTCTTACAATTAAATCCTGTTACATAGAATGATGTATAATAGGCAGTAAGATTTAAAATAAGTGGCATAATGCCAGGTTGGTGAAAAATAAGTCATCTATTTATAAAGACCAAAATTTTCTTTGTGAATGTATAATATAGTAAGATCAGAAAAATAAACACTGAAACTCATATAACAAGAATTAATAATATTATAACAGTAGTTGCATACACACACACAAACACACACACAAAATGATAATGTTATATTCATTATTGACTTAACTAGTGATTTCTTCTAGTACATTGTCAAAAATCATAGTGTTTGCAGTCATATAGTATGACTTATAAACATTTGGAAAACAACTAGATAATTTTGCTAATATTCTAATTTCCAAATCTGATCCAGAGAGTTTTAGGGAAATTACAGGGAAAGGGAAGAAAAGGCCAGGGAAAAAGAAATGTACAAAAGCACACCTAAATAAGAACAATATTCATATCAACAGACATAAATTCCACAGAATTATTTTCAGGTGAAAGTATCTTGAAATATATTTGTGAATAATACTTAGTTCACTATATACTAACTTAAAACATAATGGCTAAATATGTGAATTCGAAAGCAGTATCAACACGAAAAAATAAATACAATTTAGGAGGAATCAGTGAGATTTGGAGAGACAAATTTTGTGATTACAGCATGGGCAGGTAATCATGTGAGGGGCGCTGGGGTGGCTCAGTGGGTTAAGAGTTCGACTCGATTTCAGCTCAGGTCACGATCTCACAGTTTGTGAGTTTGAGACCCCATCAGGTTCTGTGCTGTCAGCGTGGAGCCTGACTGGGATTCTGTCTCTCCCTCTCTCTCTTTGCCTTCTCTCTTTCAAAATAAATAAATAAGTCTTTAATTTTTTTTTAAGGAAAAAATTACCACATGGTTTAAGAAACACATGCAAACACAGAAATCCTGGATGTGAAATGTCTGAAGTGAAATGTGTGGTAAAGATAATCATCTACAGACATAACCCAAAAGTATGGAGGCCATTATTTGGGTGAAAATGAAAAGGAAGAGAGAAATGGAATTAGAAGAGACACGTCTGGATTCAGGTCTCACTCAGCTTTTCTGACTCAGTAACTAAGCATTTTTGTGGTAGTGACATATTGTTTTCTCTAATAGGCATGATCACCTCTTAGAAGAAGTGGCTCTGAAATGTCTCTATTTTTGGTGTTGCTTTTGTTATTTTTAAAAGGCTTAATTCTAAGACCATTGGTGATGTGGAAGCATGAAAACTTGGAGAGAAAAAGAAAATATTTCTACACAAGTAAAAATGTTTCATGAATTAGAAAGTTAGGCAACCAAGAATTATCCTAAACATGTGCTGATCTTAAAAATTTGACTGGCTAGCAAGACAAAACAGTAACTGAACTATCCCCATTGTTAAGAAATTAGACTCTTCATATCAACAAAATTCACAGGAAACTGCAATTTATTCTTTTCAGAAACAAAACATTTTTAAATATATTTATACACTTCAGTGACTTGTTTATTAAATCATGCCTTTATTGCTCTTTTTTTTTTTTTGCAAACTCAGTATTATATTGAATATTAACACACTATGTTGATAAGCACTGTTGAGGCCCACAGGTGGCTATCAGATTATGGAGTTATTAACATAGAAGTGTGGCAATGACTCATTTTTGAAAAATTCCTTAAAAAGTTATTTTTGAAAGACGATGCTTTTACATTGAAGAATTTTAAGTTTTTTCTTATAATTTACTTTTTTAAAATGTGAATTTAGTAAAATATATATTTAAATGATCTCAGGTGTTTAGAGTCAGTAGGCACCAAATAAGATTCATTTGACATTCAAGAAATCCTCTAGCTTTGTTCCACATATAATTGTAAGTCTGGATATATATATATATATATATATAAATTTTTTATTTTATATATGTGTACATTATATATATATATATATATGTGTGTGTGTGTGTGTAATATATGCATATATATGATATAACATTTTCTTTCATGGAACTAACATTTAGTGAAAGAAGACAATGAACAAGCAAATGAAGACATGCATGGGTGATAAAATTATAAAAACTTAATGAAGGAAGGCATTTGGGAAATAGGCTATGAGTCAATGGTGACATTTACAATGAGAGAACCTTTAGCAGAGACTTTCAGGAAGAGTGAGAAAAATCATACACATATATATTTGCTGACAAATTCTAGGTAGAGGGAAAAGTAAGAGAAAATGCCTAAATGTGGTTATGTCCTGGGACTTATATCAGAAAGTGTGGAGGCCAGTATGATGGAAGTGAGGTTTGAAATTAATATATAGATAAGTCAAAAAAACACCCAAATATATATAATATATATACACATTATTATTATTATTAAACACACATTATTAAACATATATACAATAGCATACATGTTATGCTTATTTTGGTAAATAGTCAAATTACAAACATGACTAATTAGTGGACTTGAAAGAAGTTGTTAATTGTAATACATAAAATCCAGAGAAATAGATTTTTTTTTCCTGTTTAGGAAAAGAATAAAAATATGACAAACCATTTCTATGATTCCAAGAGTTCAGAAAAACGGCAAAAAAGGAGCTGAGCCACAATGGACAGTATTAAAATGTCCTTCACTTTCATTGCCTTGGTGTGTCTCACATGGACCGTTCTTCTCAGAGGAGGGATCAGAAATATTTTCTTTTCCTTTGAGATAGAGCAACTGACGATATATGGATTTCAGAAGCTATTTCACAGAGTCATTCAATTCCATTTATTTCAAATACCACTGCCGCGGGAGTAATAAATATGCAACTGCCTGTAGACACAATGAAGTATTTAATCTTGAGCAAAGGTTGTTGAGTTGTTAAACATGAAAGCCACACAACGTGTTCCTCCACTCCGAGGAAAATAAAATTTTATTCTGGATATTTGTGTCCAAAAACGACCAAGGAGATTAAGGCCAAATGTGGACATGGGAAGATTAAAAGGATTTATTGCATCCTGGAGTTTTTTTCTTTAGGCTGACCCTGTAAAAGGTAATTTAGTATTTTTCCTGAAAGAAAACTGGTTGGGAGAAATAGGCAGCATTGTAACTTTACAAATGCTAATCTTCACATGAATCTTAAGATTAGAGGTTAAAAGTAAGATAAAATATGAATAATACTAATATTAAGCGAACAGACATTCTTTTCTCTCTTATGTCTTGCCCAAATGAAGATAGATAAATTCAATGAAAGTCTAAAGGAAAAAACAATTTATGTTGAGTTCATGTCATATACCAAAATCAGCATATTTTTTTTAGAAGCCCAAATTCAAGGTTCAGTTTCAAGTGAATATTGTATCTTCAAGACTTTTTATGGGAAATATAAACACTTTTTAATTTAATTTTTTTCTTTTTCTTGATTGACCTAAAAATATCACTGTTATTATGAACAATTGAGGTAAAATTTCTTCTTTTCTTTTCTTTTACTTTGTGCTCTTTAAATCCCCAATTCATGTCAATGACAAAGGCTATCAGCAAAGGCAATAGGAGGAAACATATTAAAAAATGTCTGCATGTTCAAAGACTAATGCAAATCACAAGAGAAACTTGTTCTAAGAAATATATGACTATAACCTGATTTAATCATCAGAAGTAAGTCATATCCCTAGGTAATATGCTTTTAAATATACAATATGGAAATACCAGAAAATAGCAGACATGATAAAACCAAAGACATGTAGGACTAATGAAAAAAACGGTGCTTCCCATGCTTTATAGGTAAATTCCATACTATAATGAAAATAAGTGATACCTTCTTTAAAAGTACATTTGAACATGCTACCATTCAGATAGTGTTATGACAGCTGAGGGTATTACTAAGCTTATTTTATAAAAATTGGAAATTATTACAGTTAAATGAAATAATAATTATGATAAAATAGTCTTCTGATTCACAGTTCAATGGCTGGAGAAGGGACTGTTAGAGCTAAAGTCTTAAGGGCTTGATTTCTAATGACAAAGAGCATTATCTGCCATCAGTACACAAGCTTCAGCAATTTGTACATGGTCTAGACCCTTCGAGGTAGCAAAAAAATATCTTAAGAAGTTTATAGTATATTCTAGATTGTGTTTAGCATATCTCCAAAGTGTAAATATTTTTGGCTTTCTATAAAGAGTAAATATTTTAGGGGCGCCTGGGTGTCTCAGTCGGTTGAGCGGCCGACTTCAGCTCAGGTCATGATCTCGCGGTCCGTGAGTTCGAGCCCCGCATCGGTCTCTGGGCTGATGGCTCAGAGCCCGGAGCCTGCTTCGGATTCTGTGTCTCCCTCTCTCTCTGCCCCTCCCCCGTTCATGCTCTGTCTCTCTCTGTCTCAAAAATAAATAAACGTTAAAAAAAATAAAAATAAAAATAAAAGAGTAAATATTTTAGGTTTTGCAGGCTCTGTGATCTTCTGTCTCAGCTACTCAACTGTAATAACGTGAGTAGAAATTCTTCTTAGACACTACATAGCTGAGTAAGTGTAGCTGTGTTCAAATTAAACTTCACTTAGCAAATGGTGAAATTTTTGAGATTTTTGTTCATTAGTGTACAGAAATACAAGTGCTTTTGGCATATTAATCTTGTATCTTGATATCTTAATGAATTCAATGATTAGTCCTAGTAATTACATCGTAGACTCCTGATGATTTTATGTGGAAACAACATGCCATCTTCAAATAAATCTACTTCTTCTTCTCTTATCTTTGTGTCATTATTTCTTCCTTTATTTCTATTCTTGGCTTTCTGCAATGGCTAAGACCTCCATAGAATTGGTGAGAATGGGCATTTTTTTTCTTATTCCCAACTTGACAGAAAGCGTTCAAATCTTCAATAATAAGTTGGATGTCAGTCCCAGGTTTTTCATAAATGTCCTTTATAAGGTTGAGGACATTCCCTTCTACTACTAAATTGTTGCAAGTTTTAATTTTGAAGGAGTGTCAAATTTTATAAAATATTTTTTTCTCATATATTGAAATTTAATTGGTACTTTCTCTTCTTTTTTCTGTTAATATGGCAAACTATATCAATTGATTTTACGAAGTTAAAGCGATCCTGTATTCCTGTGACAAAACCTATTAGCTGTGATGCATTATCCTTTTTAAATATTACTGAATTCAATTTTCTAAAATATTATAAATTAATTTTACATATAAGTTCATACAGGCATCTAAGTTTCTAGTATCACTACATTTTAATATATTTCTGTGTGTTTAGAAGTATTTCCTCCTTCTCTATATTGTGAAAAAGTTTATGTAAGATTGGTAATATTCTTCCATAAATGTTTGAAAGAATTTACCAGGGATACCACCTGGTCCTGAAGTTTTCTTGTTTGGAAGGTTTATGGAAATAGATTCAACTTATTTACTACACGCAGGATTATTCAGATTTTTGTCCTTTGTTCCACTTTAGCTTGGGCAAGTAGCATTTTCCAAGAAAGTTGCTCATCTCATGTAAGTTGTTGAAGTTTTTGGCAGAAAATTATTCATTATCGTGTCTTTTCCTGTATATGCTTGTACCACTTGTGATGATAACCATGCTTTCATTTCTGATATTGGAAAAAAAAAACAATGCAAATGAAAACCACAATTAAGCTACTCCACATCCACCCAAATGACTAAAATTAAAATAAACTGAGAACATGAAGTGTTGGCAAATACATAGAACAGGGAGAACTTCCATATATTCCTAATGGGATTCAAAAATACTAAACCATTTTGGAGCAAAATTGATAACTTTGTAACAAAATTACACATATATCTACCCTATGACTCAGCAGTTTTAATCCTAGGGAGTTGATCAAAAGAAATGAAAGCAAAAGTCATAAAAACTTGTATGAGAATGCTCATAGTCCTTTCATAATGCCAAATAACTCGAAACAGGCTCAATGTCCATTAATAGGAAATTTAACAAACAATATTATACAATTATAATTATATATCATATTCATACAATTATATCATACATTGTATGTATGCTTTGTCTCTCTCTGTCTCAAAAATAAATAAACGTTAAAAAAATAAAAATAAATACATACAATTATACAATTATACATTTATACAATTATATATCATATTCATACAATTATATATTTTTATTTGAGAGTAAAAAGAGAGTGACCTACCCATACACTCAACAATATGGAAGAATTTCAAAAATATTACGCTAAACGGAAGAAGCCAATAAAAAAATGTACATACTGCATGGTCATTCTACTTTCATGGACTTCTAGAACAAGATGATTGAACATATAGTGGAAAGTAACCATAATAGCATTTACCTCGGGGTGTGGCAAAGATTCAGTAGAAAAGGATAAGAAGCAACTTTTGGGTGATGATTATATTCTATATATTGTTCACATGCTGTGTTAAGTAGATGCATGGAAAAACTCAGCGAATGTGCATTAAAATGGGTGTAATTTGTTTTATATCAATTTTATATCATAAGAAAAACAAATTTCAAAACCTATTTAACAATATACATTCTGACACATTAAAGAGAAAGTATTTGCAATTTATTTTGAAATGCACCGGGAAAAACATGTTTGGTCAACGAGTGGGTAGAGGGAAGGATACATGGATCAATGAGTGACAAATCAAATATAATACAACAATAATGATAGAATTTAGGTGGTGGGTATACAGAGTACCTCTGAAAAATTATTTCAAATGTGAAAATATCTAAAATCAAATGGTAAAATATAATAAAATATTATATGATTGACCATATCTCGTGATTTCAGCTAGTTCTCACAGCCTGGGAATTTTTTGTTCTCCTTCAAGAATTGTTAGATTCAGTGGGTTGGAGGTAGAAGGTGTTGAATTACTAACATCAGAGTAATAGAAACTGCTGTGCAGTTTGCTCAAGCAAGGCATCTTGTAACTGGAGCTTATTTTTGTTTTTATGGCAGGATACACAGCATGAAGTCTCATTTTCACAAATGTAAAGTCAGTAGATATTTATTGTCCTGTGTAACAGAATCACTCCTGATTTGATGAAAATTGTATTACTCCTCTCGCCTATTGATATGTATTGGTATATGAAAGACAGGATGTATTTGAATATGCATTAGGGAGCTGCTACTGAAACAAATTGAATAAAATCATGATCTCTTTCTCTTTGACAATTAATTTTATCAGAACCTCTTTGAAAGTTTAGAGACTATTGTAAGTTTCATCTTCTGGCATGAAAAGGTATCAAAGGTCCTCGAGGAAAATTTCCCCTAAAGGAAGCTGCCATCTGGGCTGATGATCTGCACTAACACCAAGGGCTTAAGGTTTTGTGGCTATCCGATCTCAGGCACAATAGAGGGACAAACCTGGAATCTCCAGGCTTAATTACCTGGCAAAATGCCCTGCTTTGAGGATAAGGTTAAGTATGTGAAGGTGAACTAAAATTGCTCTAACTTTGGAACATGGTGCAAAGTTGCAAATTATGAAATGAAACAGAGCTATGAAGGTTGTGTCAGGATTCTTGGGAAAGGGTTTTCCACAGCGATGCAGTGAAACAGCAGCCAAATGATATGTTCTGGCGGACCGACCACTATTGATACTAATTTACCCGCCTCCTATCTGTTGTCAGGAAGATGGGCCAATACCTTTGACTTGACATTCATGCTCTTGGATCTCCAATCATTTAAGATGGGGTGGGAGGGACCTGTTATGCTCCTTGCTAATAAAAACACCTAGGACTCTAGCAATTATTTGGAAAATAGAAGTGATAGGGTTATATTTGCAACTTCAAGTGATAAAGCAGTTTGTCTCAGTCGTAAAACAAATATTTAGTAGTTTTCTTCCTCTGGTCTTATGTTCTGCAGTTATCTATCTATTTAGTATCAAATCAAATCATTACTTTTAAGAATTAGGGAGTGAGAAATTTAAAAGAAAAAAAAAACATTAATTCTGTGTATGCTTACATAATAAGCAATTATAATTTTGTAGCATACGATTTACTTCTTTGAATAGTTTCTTATACATTGCCATTTCAATAAGGTGCAGGATTAATGCACAAAGACAATCGTAACAGTAAAATGAGAGAATACTGAAGCACCTTTATTGGAATGAAGATTATCCCAGGAAAAGAAATGGAGTTTTATTTTGGAGCACCTGTTACCACCTACTGGAAAAGTAGTCTGGATTAAATTAGGTACCCTGTTGGAAACTCAGTTTTCTCATCTGTCATGTGAGAATAATAATGATTGCAATAAACTGTTAAAGTTAGAAGTAAATTTAATTTGAAATGCTCTTTAAATTTAAAAAATAGCACACATATGAGATAATTATGTAAAATGTGAAATAAAAAGAGGGTTGTTAAAAATTACTACACGATCATGAGCTCAGAATCAAATGTGTTTTTCCACTTGTTTACACTGTAGAATGAATGGGATTCAGCGATGGGGGTATATTTTCTGTATCTAGAATCATACTATAGGAAGTTTTGGTAATAAAGATGTATTCTTCACAATGTATTTTGTTAAGATTTCATTTTTAAAAAGTCAAGAATTAGTTTAATTTTAATGTATTTTGTTTTCCTGAAATCCCTCAGGAGGTTCCAACATTACTACAGCCCCTTTGAATGTCACAGCAAAAGAAAAAAAAAGGCGGGGGGGGGGGATCATTGTAGTCTACAGTAATATTTGAATGAAATCACAAAGGGGAGAAATTTTATAAAAATTTAAAGAAAAACCACTCCCCAAAATTAAATGCCTAAAAATAAATCTGCCTTGTTTTTAAAAATAACATTATATTACATGACAAACCAAATATATGTTCTTGTTTCTTTTAACTTCACAAGTTAAGATTGTATCCCATGTGGTATAAAAGACCTAGGTATGAAAAAAAATTTTCAGACGTTTTCGTAGAAAAATTGGAATTAGAAGATGGGGAGATAGGAGGCTTTATGAAGTCATCTCAGGAACATTTCAGTGCCTTTGCAATTGTTCCTTTATTATCACAGGACTTCCAGGCATTTTCCAACCCAGAAGTTAAATGTTCTACCTGGAAAAGTGTATAAAAATCTTTAACTTCCATATATAAAACATTCATTTCAAAGAGTTTATAGGGCTATGGACCAGATGCTGCAATAGAACTGTCATTGATGGCTGTAGTTTCATTCCTCCTTGCTTGCTGTGGTTCACCAAGTCGTCCCTACTTGTCAACTGAGAGAGTTACCTGGTGCCAGTTTTGGAGTTTCATCCCACCTCTCTTATAGTCCCAAAAAGCCTTCATTTATTTCAAGAAATGATAGCCTCTTACTAAAATAAATACGAATAACGTAATTTCCAAATTCATCTAATAATTATAGATCAATACTATATTATCCATTTAGACCATTCCCTGATTTTATAGGTTACTTATTTTATCAAATATATATTTGCCTTTGAATTTCCTTTCTAACACAGAGAAGTTGAATGAGATAAAATGAGTTAAATGTCACAGTTTGAGTATAGAAATGGAAACGATAAAAGAGACTTTTACTTTTCTTTTAATATATTTCCCTTCTCTAAGAGGAATTCCTCCTGAGGTTTCAGAAGCTCCATATTGTCTGGTATTTGTAAACAAATGGGAATTAAATGCCAGCTCCATGCCACATTATATTAGCTGAAACTAAAGTCAGTTTAATTTTTTTCCAATTGAGTTCAATCTTTGCGACCCTTTGTCCTTCAGTTTTAACAAGGAGAATGTAGTTTGTTTAGATCAGAAAAAAAAAAAAAAAACTTCAGAGAAACTTAAGAACACCAGAAAAGTAGCAGACCCCCCTATTCATTGAGCTGATACACTAACTCAGAATGATCTAAACTGATAGCTTTCTAATAGCTTGCTTGCCGTATTACAACTAGAGAAAAGGAAAAAAAGGAAGAAAGAAAGAGAAGGCTATGTATCATATATCCTCACAGCTAAGAGAGCCAATTTAATGTAGCTTTCTTGGAGATTGTGGAAACAATGGTCACAACCAAGACTTCAAATTTCAAATCCAAAAATGGTAACTTGTGCTTATCACAATTAAAAAGGAAAGATATAAAACATTATGTGAAACTGAAAAGCCACACATTGATTGCAACCATATGGTACCAGTTTTATGACCTAATAACACTATGTTTACTTGAAAGGATACTGATTTTTAAAATAAAAGATCTTTAGTGGATTAATATCCCATGTCATTTCAAAAGTTGTAAAAGATAACATGTGATGTATGTTACAATTGTTAATGTCATTATATAATAATTGTGAATTTATAACGTGAGCATGAGAGGTTGAGTGGTGATTAAAAGGTGCTCTAGTAATAAAACTTATTAGAGATTCAAAAGTGATGTAATTGTTGTACACAAATCAATTTTAAAAACTGTATCAAAACTAAAAAAAAATTCCTAAATTATATTATATGGTTACAAATTTTAGCAACAACCCAACGCGTATAATAATTATGTTGGCCAAATCTTAATATGAACAGTGGTAAGGATTCTGACTTTCTCTTTCTTCAATAACTTAACTGCTGGAAATTTTGAGTAAGACTATCAAAAGCAGGAATATTTTCTAATAACTGGAATTCCCTGCAACATACAGTCTTATCATGCATAATCCCATACACTGTCTAATATAAACATCTGGAATCTACTCTCATCACGTCCCAAATATTTACAATCTTGTTTCTTTGCATTAAAATGTCACTTACAGTTTTAAAAACCTCCTTTGCAAGAGTAGTAGTATAAGTATTTTACCTTTGAGGATGTAAAGGATAAGAAAGATTAAACAATTTTTAAAAGTCCCATGGTTACTAAGTATCAGAATTGTAACTAAATTCAAGTTCAAATTCCCGTTGCCTGTTGCACAGATGTCCTTACTCTGAACATCTGTACCAGTTTGTTTCTACTTTTTTTGCCTTTGCTTAAAGAATGAAGACATTTTGGAAATAGTCTTGAATTTTGATATGTCTTGGCTCCAACTTTTTATTTTACATGAATTAACTGAGGGTTAAATGGCTGAGTGACTGACAGCTGTTAACGTCTTTCTTCTTTCATTGTATGTTCATTTTCTTACTTATTGAACAAAATCCCTTAATCGTAAACATTTTATAAGTAATAATAATAACTATCGAGAAAATAGAAAATTTGGCAAATTAAAAAAAAGCATGTTATAGAAATATTTCCAAGAGGTGATGCAATCTATAAAATAAGTGAAGAGATTAGATTTACTCATCAAAATATAGAAAGTTACATATCAGAAAAATTTTTATTGAATTTAATGGCATATGTATATACGGTATATGGTATATTATGGTCCATGGTTATGTGTGGTATATAGAAAATACATATGTAAAAGATGAAGATACAGCGAAGTTCAAAATAAGTAAATGGAAAATATACTTAGAATTACTAAAAAATTACTAAAAAAAAAAATCAACCAGTTATAGTATTCAAGCAGTTAGCTCTTCAATCCTTTTCTGCTATTTACCCTAGCAAAACTACAGAAATCAGAAAGCACTTTATGGGCGCCTGGGTGGCGCAGTCGGTTAAGCGTCCGACTTCAGCCAGGTCACGATCTCGCGGTCCGTGAGTTCGAGCCCCGCGTCGGGCTCTGGGCTGATGGCTCGGAGCCTGGAGCCTGTTTCCGATGATTCTGTGTCTCCCTCTCTCTCTGCCCCTCGCCCGTTCATGCTCTGTCTCTCTCTGTCCCAAAAATAAATAAAAAACGTTGAAAAAAAAATTTAAAAAAAAGAAAGCACTTTATATATGAATAACTAGTAACCACACATACACAGACACACACACACACACAACTCTGAGACATCCCTGTGGATACAGAAGACTGTTCTGATCTGGCCCGTGTGTGGCAGAGTGGGCTGTGGGAACTCGATGCAGCCTGGGTCAGCAGGAATACAGAGGCAGTCGTCACAGGATGGTTCAAAGAAATTTTGCTTTAATTTCTCCCTGTCATTGCACAGAGACAATTATTGCTTGTTTCTTTACCCCAGAAATCTGCAACTGTAGCCCACCTATTGGTGTTTGGGAAGAAACTTGTAGACTATATGGGAGTCTTGCTGGGAAAAGAAATTGAATAAAATAAGATCAGGTTGGAACAACACATTCTGAGCATCTTTGTTTTGCCCCCAACGTTGGTTTTCAACAACCCTATCTTTCCAACACTCTTTCTTATCTAAGAATTTAAATGTGAGAGATCATGACCTGAGCTGAAGTTGGACACTTCACCGACTGAGCCACCCAGGGGCTCATGATCCACTAATATAGATCCTTAAAGTGTCTATATTTTTTCTCATCAATTCCCAAGGGTCTGGAAATTATGGTTATATTGGAATAAGAATGTTAATTTCAGGCAACCATAAGGCCAAATGTGGCACACAGCGGTGTTTGGAGAGTCCTCAGCACTTCAGACATTAGTTTAAACCTTGTTAGCCTCCACCACTCTTTAGTGTCTTGCACCTGTCTGTTCTTCTCCCCCTCCAGCCACTCCCCCCCCCCAACTGATGTATTAGTAATTGTCACTTGCATATATTTGACTTAATGACTTCTGCAAGATGGGATTGAATGGTGCCCCCACTGAAATTCATGTTTGCCTGGAACCTGTGAATGTGACCTTACTTGGAAAGAAGGCCTTTGCAAATAGAATCAAGTTAAAATGAGCTCATACTAGATTAGGATGGGCCTAAACCAATGACTGATGTCCTCATAAGAAGAGGGAAATTTGGACACAGACATACATAGTGGGATAATAGCCATGTAAAGGAGGCAGAGATTGGGGTTATGTTACCACAAGCTAGGGAGGGCCAAGAACTTATCGCAGTCACCAAAAGCTAGAAAAGGGGCATGGAACAGATTTCTTTAGAACCTGC
Organism: Panthera uncia; assembly: GCF_023721935.1. Taxonomy (NCBI): domain Eukaryota; kingdom Metazoa; phylum Chordata; class Mammalia; order Carnivora; family Felidae; genus Panthera; species Panthera uncia. The sequence continues at coordinate 110,515,039 of NC_064811.1, read as the reverse complement.
AGATGGAACCAACCTTGCTGACATTTTGACTTAGAACTCTAGCCTCCAGAACTGTGAGAGGATGAGCCTTTTGTTTTAAACCAGCATGTTTTGGTAATTTGATGTTGAAGCCCTAGGAAACTAATACAAAGGTATTTAATTTGATTGTCACTTGACAATCTTTAAATTTTTTTAATGATTATTTGTTTTTGAAGGAGATATAGACAGAGTGTGAGTGGGGGAGGGGCAGAGAGAGAGACACACACACACAGAATCTGAAGCAGGAAATATAACTAATACAAAACAGAGGAATTGTTTATTAGTGATTCGTGAAAAGTAGGCATAAATCCAAAAAAAAAAACATTTTATTTACCTATTTACATTCTTCTTCTTTCTCAGCATATACAAGCAATATTTAAACTACTATATTTAACTTAATTGAGAAGGTTGATACTCGTTTTTTAAAATCACTGGGATAAACTTATTTTATAAAAATATTATATTTGGTTTATTTAAAACTACTTAAATAAATGATATAACATATAAAGTTGACTTACATGATTTGATACAAATCATTTAACAGAAATATTAGATGTATAATTTTTAAACTACCAGAAATATGTAAAAATTGAATAATATACATCCCAGTTAATTTCTACACCCATTCCTTCATTCATTTAATTCATTTTCCTCTCACCAATTTCTTATTTAGTGCCTATAATGAGATGCACAGTTGTGAAATGAAAAGAGCGTCTATATAAAGTCAGATAGATGCTTTCTATTTGAACTTCCTTCTGATCATCTGTAAGCATGGGAAAAGCTCACTCTTTGGCTTAAAAATGAGATGACTTATATCAAAGAATTTAGCAGAGTTCAAGGCATGTGGTAGGCATCTATGAAAATTTAGTAACTATTAGTCATTATTATATGTCTGTGCAAAGCCCCATGATCTCTTCTGGCCTAATGGATTTGCTTTTTTTTTTTTTTTTAATTTTTTTTTTTAACGTTTTATTTATTTTTGAGACAGAGAGAGACAGAGCATGAACGGGGGAGGGGCAGAGAGAGAGGGAGACACAGAATTGGAAGCAGGCTCCAGGCTCTGAGCCATCAGCCCAGAGCCCAACGCGGGGCTCCAACCCACAAACCGCGAGATGGTGACCTGAGCCGAAGTCAGATGCTCAACCGACTGAGCCACTCAGGCGCCCCTATCACTTGACAATCTTTAAAATAAGCAATTAGATGAAGTGTTCAATGTATTTAAAAGCATCGAGTTTGATGTGGATTAATGTGGATTAATCCACAAACCTTTTCTGAATTTCACTCTGTTACAATGTCATATTCCCCAAATTATAAGAATAAGAGTATATTTAGAATAAAATATATGGCTATTGTACAGAGAGGAGTAAGCATAAGAAATATTTTGCTGCCTAGATTTATGTATTTTTAAGTTAAAAACACCTATGAGTATTATCATTATCAGAGGTAGAGTTTAGCATTTGATGGTTTCTAAGATAACTGATTACTCTGTACCTTATTATTTTATGACCAGATTGAATATGGATCTCTTCTAGTGCAAGCCGGTCTCTGTTCTGGTAACATTCGGGCTGTGCACAGCCATCCCACGGCCTACTCCCCATTAGCACCTTTAATGATTCCAAATTTGTGGTAGAGACTCTCAGTTTTTCCCTAATATACATCCTTAGATTCTTTCTTGGACAGTGAACCCTCAGTAACTAACCAGAACAAGGAGCCCTGAAGCGAAAGGTGGTCACATGACCACATTGTAGTGAGTGAGAAATAAGCAGAATTGTTGTCCATGAAATTTAGGAAGTGTTCTTGAAGTGAGCCACTGCTTTTTCTTCTTGTTATCCTTCTCCTTTTTTTAAAAAAATCCTTCCTTCATGTTACTTTTTAAGAGATATTAGAGCAAGTGTTCAAGGAGTCTTGAATCATGAAGTAAAGTCATCTACTTTGAGATGCAACTGTGAGATTTTGGGGGACAGGAGTTTGAGCATGGTTTAGGCTGGTTCTCTGTTCAGGGTCACACAGGGTTGTAAATAAAGATGCCAGCCAGGACTGTGGTCTGTTCTGATGCCAGAGATCTTCAAAGCCCGTGTTGTGTTGGCAAAATTCAGTTCCTAGTAGTTGCAGGACTGATGTACTCAGCCACTGGTGTCCACCCACCTTCATTACAAAATGGCCGTTTGCTCCTTTGAGGCTAAAAAGACAATGTCTCTGCTGCTTTAAGTCTCTAATTTAGGGAAAGCCTGACTTCTCTTTTAAAAGGTTCAACTGAATAAGTCAGGCCCACCAAAGATACGTTTCCTTTTACCCCTAACTCAAGGTCTACTGATTAGGAACCTAAATGGCACCTGTAAAATCCCTTTATATTTTCCATATTCTGTGGGTTAGAATAATGTCACGATTTTTGTCTACTCAAGAGGATTATATACGGTGTGTAGAGTAGGGGGTAAAATTCTTGGGGGTCATGTTAGAATTCTGCCTACCATACTGGCAATTTTGTGAAACCACAAAATAAATTGTGAAAATAACCCCAAAGTGCTAAAACTCTCCTGTACTCTACACAAGAAAGAAATTGATGTCTTACTCATTCTGCTGCTATTTGTGTTTTGAACTTTTGTGGTCAAATCTAATTCTAATGAAGACAGCAACTATTCTCCCACACTTTGATAGAAAGAAAAGATAACAACACCATCTTTTGTCCCTTCCTACCACGTTCATCTCGAATTCTCCCTTCTGTGACTTTGCTAGCTGTTTGTGGGACAACCCATCTGAGTTAGATAATTCATATGTAGATTTTTTTTTCTGTTGGCTACAGAACTAATTATTATTTTGAAATTAGCTTCATGAAAATATTTTATAATTTGTCCCGTCTTGGCTATAAGTCATGAAAAATTGGCATTTTGCCCAAAATACTTGGGAAAAAAATATTTACATTACATTTTCCCTGTCCTCCTCCAGTTTTTTTTTTTTCTTACTTTAGTTCCCATCAGTAAAGAACAAGATTGTTGGCCACAATATATGTAAAGCATGAGTCTAGAATATTATTTGGGGAAAGGGGAGTTCTAGTTTATCTCTTCTTTCAATACTTCTTTCAATACTTAGACTAATACATTATTTAAATCACAAAAAGTAAAATAAAGAAGGATTATAGGAGGTAGAATAAACCTGAAATTTCTTAATCTGCCAGAAGTTTTTTTTGAGTATCTTTCTTCTGCTTATGGTGGAGTAGGATAGGCAGTCTTCCTATTTCTTCTATCCCCATGGCCACTTCTAGGACCAACTGCTGATACTTTTTTAACTCCCTCAGTTTATCTAGAAGCTGAAGTGTGAACTGAATTTTCAGATATTTCAGGACTTGTCATTATGCATGCTATCTCTGAGATATAGAGAATGAGAAATCCTCATTCATGGGCTTCAGTTTCTCTGAAATCCAGTTTATAAGAAGACATTTGCTTTAAATTTAAAAGTGTAAATAAAAATACTTGACTAAGACATATACACAAATTGACAGGTATACATACATCATTCTGTTGCATATATAGCCTTCACAAGTCCCACATTTTGATAGCAAGATTCCCAGGAAATGGCCTAATGTATTCCATCACATCATGAAAAGAATAAGTAAGTATGATTTGGGAAAATTGGAATAATTGTTCCTACCCACAGACTCTTGGAGAAACATGAAACAATGCTTTTGGAAGATGAAGTTCTATATAATAAAAAAATGCTCACTTGGGTTTTACAAACCAAGAGAAACTTGAACTCCTCAATGAATTATGTCACATGAGTTCTGACAGAACTCATTAGATACTATCTAATTATAGTAGTTTCAGTATTAATAAACTGCCCATAAATCTGTTTGTATTCAAAGTTTTTTTAATCTTCATTTAGCTTATTTGAATATCAATTCAAGTTTATTTCAAAATTTCCTTTAAGACATTGACTATCTAGGGGTGTTTTGGTGACTCAGTTGGTTGAGCATCTGACTCTTGATTTCTGCTCAGGTTGTGATCCCAGTGTCATGGGATTGAGCCCTGCATCGGGCTCTGCACCAAGCATGGAGCCTTTGGAGATTCTCTCTATCTCCCTCTGCTCCTCTCCCCAATCCATGCTCTCTCACTCTGTCTCTAAAATAAAATTAAGAAAAAAGTTATTGAGTAGCAAAATTTAAACAGAATTTAAAAGGCAGGGCAAAGTCCAGGAAAGTGAAATGATATAAAACCTAGAGTACATGGATTTAATTCTACTTTCAAACTTAAATACACTTAGGCATTCTATAATTTTCTAATAAGTTCCTGGGATCCATAAAATTAAAAGTATGTATACATTTACTTTGTATTCAATTATTACATATATATTATCTATGAAACTGTAAAGTATGCCCACCCTTACACATACATTCACAAACTACGTCAGCTGGAGTTCCATCAAGAAAGTAGGGTCACAATGGGTATTAGAAAATAAGGAAATTATTATATAAATTAGATCTTACACAATTGTTGGAAAACTGAAGAATTAAAGGACAGGAAGAGATCTGAAAAACAGTCACTAAATGGCCCTGATATAAATGAAAATGTCAGAGTTTGCAGAAAGCTACTAGAGTGGAACCACAAGTTGTCTAATCTAGACAACTGGAATCTACTCCCAAACCACAAGTTTTTGGCTCTCTACTGCTCCTGTCTGTGTGTTGCCTCCTAAGCATCTAGTAGATGAGCAGGGCCAGAAACTGATGAGGAGAGCTGGTCATGGAGCAGAATGAGAAAACACGGCAGCTCTGTACTTGTCCCTTGCTGCCTAAGATGATGACAACTTTCAAAGTGCAATGGCTTTTGTCTCACTTTCTTCCCAGTCTCACACAAATATTGCTTGGGTTTCTTATGTGGAACTATAAAAGAAAGGAAATTCTTGGAAGTATTGTGTATTTAAATTGACATGATAAAAAAAAATTACCTACTCTCCCTGTAGCTGCCACATTTCAGGATTAAAGCTGCCTTGATTTCAATTGTATAAATTGTGAGCCTATGGAAATCAGCTAGTCTGACTCTCTGATTGGATAGATGAGGAAACAGAGGGCCTGGAAGAATAAGTTAATTTCCCAAGGACACACAGAGTTAATGTTTAAACAAGTTCATTATTTTAACTCCCAGTCCAAGGTCCTTCCTTTTGTAACACGACAATGATAACTTTCTTCACTTAGGAATAGGACTCTAGATTACATTCAGCGTCATTGTGAAACTGATGGAGAAAAAGACAGTAGTAAATAAGGTATTTTGCAGATTGTGGGCAATGTCAATTACACAGCTAATGTCTGTGTAAATTTTCCTATTAGCTTCTTTATCTTCTAGAAGACAATGTAAAATACCCTCTTTTCTTCTATCAAGCTTCCATTTATAACAGACCATTACTAGAATTTTCTTTTAAATCCTTTTAAGGTATCTCATCGTTTTATATTATCCTTGTCCATATTGTACTCTATGAATTATTAGAGATTAATGCATCTTTATTTTGAGTGACTAGCCATGCCCAATGGTTTCCAATATGAAGTCATTCTTTTCCCCTGGTATAATAATGAATTTACATTATAATTAACAGCAAAGAATTCCTTTTTATGCCATATAATGATGCCTTCTTTTAGCTTTGCTTTTCAGACAGTACACAATAAATCACAGGGGGAAAATCTTTATTTTTAATATTCACATTTATGTGTTTAATGGAAATTATTGAATTTTTCAAGTACTTGTTCGAATAGGAGAGAAATATTTGTGCACTATTATTTTATTTTGGTCTAATAGAATGCAGTGTTTGGCTGATATTGGAGTGTTAATAATTAGCACCTCTATTGGAAGTCAGCTCCTAGTTTTCAGCAGCTATGTTTCCCAAGTGAATGGAGAATTATACAGTTTTATTAAAGAAGAGCCTTTCCTTTGAATACGATTTTAAGAAAATCTTCAAAGGAACAAATTTAAAGCCTCAAATCAGAGCACAGCACTAATTAGCATGTAACAATGATTTAGGCAGAGAGCACCAGGCCTTGTTAATTTTCCAGGCCCATTCTGTAGTCTCTTTGCTGTATATTTCTTTTGATGAGTCAATTTCATCTAGGTGCAGCTTTTTATATTTTAACGACTGTCATAACACTTCTAAAGTTTTAGAAAATGGTACATACTGATGCTGAAATCTGGCAATTATCTTCTAAGTCTGCATTCCAGCAACTAATTTTATGGCTCAGGTTAAAATGCTTAATTCAGTTTCAAGTATTTTGCATTTATAATAATGCTTTAAGTGGCATGTCTTCGAATAAAATAATGTAACTACCTATTTGTTTATGTAGCCTTCACACTTAGAAATAAAAATGTGCATCAGTCATCAATTATAAATCAAGTTACTTAAGATTCAAAGGTGTCAAGAACATAAGTTCTCTTGATCACATTTCATCTTGCAATGTCTTTTAGGAATTACAAAAGTTAAAATATCAGCTTCATAATTTTAAAATGTTGTGTACTACAAATGAGTTATCAGAATAAATTGTTTTCTTCATTTAGTAAATACTGAAGTATTGATCTGAGAATGTCATGGGAAATTAGAAAATAGTAACACCAAAATGCCATATAGCTATGATTTATGATTTCAACAACATGAAGGAGGAATTGATTACTATTCAAGTCAATAGCAAGATTCATTGACTCAGATATTCATAGTGACTAAGGCTAAATTGGGAATCAATGTTTGTATCAAGAAAACATATATCTTTCTATGGATAAAAATATGTCAATATATCCTGCCATCCTGTTATCACCTATTATGAGAATTCAATGTCTGTACCATGATAGATATTTTACAATTTAAAAGCCATCCACTGCAGCCTCTAACTCTCAGTCTTTGCATCGTTAATGATGGAGCACTAGATTATCTCAATCAAAAATTGGTATTTGTATCAAATAAAAATGAATCATAACTACGGTCTACTTCAGAACTGTTGAAGAACCCAAACTGCCTTCTATAGTACCCTCAAGAAGACCTCATTATAAAAACCACAGCACCAAGACAGAGAGTATTATGCTAAGCAAAAAAGTCAGTAAGAGAAAGACAAATACCACATGATTTCATTCGTATGTGATATATAAGAAACAAACAGATGAACATAGGGGGAAAAGAGAAAGGCAAACCAGGAAACAGACTCAACTATAAAGAACTGATGGGGTCAAATAGGTGATGGGGATTAAGGAGTGCATTTGTGGTGATGAGCACTGGGTGTTGTATGGAATTGTGGAATCATTATAGACCTGAAACTAATATTACACTGTATGCTAACTGAAATTTATTTATCTTTTTAATGGTTATTTATTTTTGAGAGAGTCAGAGACAGAATGCGAGTGGGTGAGGGGCAGAGAGAGGGAGACACAGAATCTGAAACAGGCTCCAGGCTGTGAGCTGTCAGCACACAGCCTGACGCGGGGCTCGAACTCACAAGCTGTGAGATCATGACCTAAGCCGAAGTCAGACACTCAACCAACTGAGCCACCCACGTGCCCCATACTAACTGAAATTTAAATAAAACTTGCAAAAAAAACCACAGCACCATTTCAAACAAATGTACACCCAACTTAGAAAGTAGGTGAGATCAATGGCTATATTACTAAATAAAGTAAGAAAATGTTGTCTAAGGAGTTAAGTACTAAAGAATTATGGGTGGGACATGTTAGAAAACATAATTTATACTATTTTTAACAATTATGTTAATTTATAGGCCAACTTACCTACATGTTTGATTCAAATTTTACACGATCCCACCCTCTTCATAACTTTTCCCAACTCCTCTTTGCCCAATTTCTTTGCTAGTTTTTGCTGGTTTGTTTTTCAATTCCATTTGTGATTGTTTCCATTTTAAATTGGATCAATATGCTTGTCTTTTATGGACTGGTCACATGACTTTCAAAAAGCATACTGTTAAACTATAGCTAGACTCAAATACTTTATGAAATGTTTATCGGGCACTTGTTATTGCAAGGCTCATAAATAAGACACTCAAAACAACACATGATGATGTTACAGTTGGCATACTAGAAACAAGAACAGTGGCAGCCACCACACAGAGAATCAACAGCATTTAGTGAGGATGCTTTGGGAACTACCAGGAATAGGAGAGAGGCAGTAAGGATACAGTTGAGTAATAAACATTAATGGTATCCTGTCTTTTGTCAACAGCGTACTGCTTTAAAGAAAATGTGAACACACGTCCTTGTGACAAAATAATGGTAACATACAATATCATTCCAAAATGCTGATCAGTACATTGTCCACATATAATTGATTCTTAAATGTATATATTTAGTGTCCTCACAAAACTAGTTGAACTACTGACTTGAAAACAAATTCAATAAGATTGTGGTTTATTTTTGTTCATATCAAATACAAAACAGGAATAGGACTGAAGGGGCAAGAAAAATATTAGAATAGACTCTAGTGTTTAACGTAGTATTGAACTGCAAGATATATCTGCTTCAACACTAATATAAGTAAAGTTTGTTGTATTAAAGTTGTTTACAGAAACACAAAACAGAACCAACAAGATGTGTTTGCATGCATGTGTGTGTGTGTGTGTGTGTGTGTGTGTGTGATCTAGACAGAGAGAGACAGAGACGGAGAGATTTTGAAGAATTGGCTCATGTGACTATGGAGGCTTGGCAAGTCTAAAATCTAATAGGGTAGAACCACAGGCTGGAGACTCAGGGAAGAGTTGCAATTCAGGTTCAAAGGTAGTTTGCTGTCAGAATTCCTCCTTGCTCAGGGACAGAGGTCAGCGTTTTTCTATTAAAGTCTTCAGCTGGTTGGGTGAGGCCCACCTACATAATGGAGGACAATCTATTTTATTAAAAGTCCACTGATTTAAATACTGATCTCATTCAAAAGACTCGCACAAAAATATCTAAAATAATGTTTGACCAAATATTTGGGAATTGTGGCCTAGCCCAGTTAACACAGAAAATTAACCATAGCTTACATGCCACTGAATTTATGCATTGTAAGGCACAATAAAACTCTTTTTAATGGTTCAATAAAAGCATTTAATTTGAAAAAGTAGCCATCATTATTTGATATGTCAAAGGTAAAAAATGGAAGATAAAATAAACCCACTAAAAATTTTGTGAATCAAGTGTCATTAAGTATAAAATTTATGTATTTTTTTAGAATTAAAATATTTAGGGGCGCCTGGGTGGCTCAGTCCGTTAAGCGTCCGACTTTGGCTCAGGTCATGATCTCACGGCTCGTGAGTTCGAGCCCCGCGTTGGGCTCTGTGCTGGCAGCTCGGAGCCTGGAGCCTGTTTCAGATTCTGTGTCTCCCTCTCTCTCTCTGCCCTTGCCCCATTCATCCTCTGTCTCTCTTTGTCTCAAAAGTAAATAAACGTTAAAAAAATAAATAAATAAAATAAAATATTTACCATGAAATTTATACAATATCATTAGACTATAATCTAAAGCTTATCATATAGACAGATATACATTTTTAACTATCTATTGAATTCATCAGACTTCATGTGGAAACAAGTTCTTGTTTTAAAAATGGTAGCTGAAATCTAAGAGTAATAATATTAAAAGTAACATGTATTTTCTTTTCTTATGAAATTCATTTAAATTTCAATTTTTTCCACGTGGCTAAATTATAAATTAAACGAATTAGAATTAGCCCAATGTTAAGAAATAGGGAATAAAAGCAGAGCAGCACCAAAGTAGGCGTGCCTTATGCAGAGTCATAGGGCACCATATAGGATATAGCATAGGATAACCAGGGTTATAAAATACCATAAAATGTTTAGTGTCTCCAGTTCTTATTAAAATATAAAAAGTATTAAGTTGTGTTTTCATGATTTTATTCTGTCTTAATAAAATACAGTTTTAAATACAAAATGTTAAAGTATTTTAATTAACATCGTTTTCATTCACAATTAAAAATCCAACACTGTAAACAATTTATTCTGAAAGGTGACACGTGAGCCATATGTCCCAGACACAATCGTTAATCCAAATACTCTTAAAGAGATCTACCAAATACGAGGTACTCTTCTAGGGACGAGGGAGAGGTGCCAGATAATTCAGAGCCCGTAGCCGCTCTTATCGGAAACACAGGCAATTAACAAATAACATACCACCACTTTATAATCACAAGTGTGCTAAGTAGCAGCAAAGAAAGGACACACTTACTGGATTAAAGTAATTTACTGAGTTTAAGGACCACTCCAAACTTTGTGTGTCCATTCTGTATTCCACAAGAGGATGCAGCTTTGTGCCTTTGAAATGTCCCCTTCTAATTTCTTACTGTGCCGAAATAAGAGATGAGTTTCTTTCAAGCTTTTCAGGGGCCAGGAAATTACAGTTGTGTTTGTCAGGGTAAGCTATAGACTGGTAAACATACAAATTCATATAGCATTAAGACACCTTTTTTTTTTTTAATATTTAGGTAAAATTAGAGGCAAAAGATAGAAATAAGAAAACCCACTTTTAGGGATTGTTAGATTATGGATAGACTGGAGGAAAGAGTATGAGAAGGAGCAAAGCAATGTTAGTGAGTTATTTTCTCCCTAACATATAACGTAAAGAATATTTTTGTGGGGTGGCACATGAGACATATTTTGTGCAAGACACTCTGATAAAATTCAGTATGGTTATGTTTGCAAATATTTCATCCCAAATAAAGACAACACGATGAAATTAGGCAACTACGAAATTCAAGTCTTTTTCTGGTCAATTCATTTGCCTTTAGTTATTAAAGCTTTTTTTTCCTATACATGAAACTTAGCAAGTTACTTGAGTTTTATTATAGTTTCTCAATAATTAGCTCAAGACTCCATGGAAAGCCACATAAACTCTGGAAAATTGTTCCAATTCCAGTATCATTAATCAATGTACTGGAGAATAATTTTCCAAGCAAAAAGTAGAAAAAAGCAAAGCAACACAAAATAGAAACAACTTCTACTCGATAAATAATAAATGGATAAATAAAAGAAAGATGGGTGGATGGATAGGTAGGTATGTAAGTGGGTAGGTGGAAATGCTGATGATTTTCATTCATTAACAATGAGGTACTGACATACCTTTGTCCCCACATTTTACCTGGTTGTCTCTTCAAATATGTCCACTGTTTTGTCATCTCCTACTCTCATCACTTTCCATTATTAATTCCTTACTTCCCTTTTACTCTGAGAGTGAATGATATCCCATTCATGTTCTTTTTCTATCCTTAAGAAACGATAAGAGGACAAAGAAACAAACTAAGGATCTGCCTGTGGTAAAGTCAAATTAGAATGATCGTAGTACTGAGGTACCTGGGTGGCTCAGTGGGTTAAGCATCTGGCTGTAGCTCAGGTCATGATCTCACTGTTCTCGTGAGTTCTAGCCCAGCACTGGCCTCTGCACCTCACTGATGACGCAGAGCCTGCATGCAATTCTCTCTCTCTCCCTTTCACTCTAATTCTCTCTCTGCCCCTCTCAGTCTGATTCTTTCTCTCTCCTTGTCACTCTGTCCCTTCTGTGTATTCTCTCTCTATCTCTCTCTCTCTTTCTCTGAAAAAAAGAAAAAAACAATTTAAAAAGGAATGATCATAGCACAGCAGGTGGGAGATGTTAGTGTGAGCTCCCATTCGGGATGTTGGGAAGCACTTAGTTATTTTTAAGTCTTTCTCACTCAATCTTTGATGTAAGAAGGGCCTGTCCATTACTGTGAATGTTGCATTTTACTTCTACTGTTGGCACACGGTATCTTAATTTTTTGCCTCAGCATAATGACTCGTAGCCCAGGAATTCCAAAAACACTCCAAGGGAGTGTTTATTGGTAAAAATTACAGGAGAAAATCACTATCTTCTCATCCATTGATGCTACGTTCTGTGAATGGAAACTTTCATGATTTCTATTTCAGTACCAGGATTCCAAAAGGACAGCATGAGGCAAGGGATGATAATGCTATTTAATTTTGGGGTGATTATTACTAAATGAAACTACTGGTAAAGAAAATGCTATTACCCAGGATGAAGAAAAAGAACATTGTGAGTCTGAAATGATAGAACAAATCAGAAGAATTGGAACAAGTGCACCTACAATTACATTTGGAAAACTCACCTGCACAGAAGTCTGTAGCTTTGCTAGTAAATCTGCTCCCTCTTCAGTTCAATTTCACAAAATTTGAGACATAGGACTACCTGATGGTGCCTTTACACTAAAATATGTCACAAGATGTATAGGACAGCAATATGTCGATAGGCCATACAAATGCAGAAGCATTCCATAGGTAACCTCATTTTATTTCTTAGAGAACATTTGCCATGGCAGAGAAATTCTCAGTATGCTTTGAACACAGAGGCACGGGAATTGCATGCAGCATTTGTCCCTCCCACCCAAGATTCAGAGCTGCAAGAATCCTTGGAGAAGAACTCTCTAAAATCCAATATAAATTTAGACTCTAAACTGTAGCACAATATGTCATTGTAAATTATTTAAAACTTCTAGTGAATTCAGTGCAGTGTGCATTCACATCTGTCTTTATAAATAACGTGTTTTTTCTTCATGTACTGGATTATGAAAGCCATAACCAGTTCATCATGAACAACCCCGTCCTTCTTTCTGACATATTATTCAGCTATATTATTTTGCAAAGATCAGCTTACATATCACCCAGAAATATTCAGGCCCTGGAGATAATATTAGCAAGAAAACATTCCATTAGCAAATCCTGCCCATTCGCATGCAGACATTCTACATTCAACATGTTAAAACTTGTTTACATCAGAATATATTCTCATCTTTCCTAAAACAGTAATTCTTGCACAGTTTTCCAAAACATTTAGATTGCTGACCTGGAAATGCTCCTCAGCATAAGATTCGTCGATGGTAAAATAATTCTGTATTTGTGTCCTGGCCATGCTTCAAGGATGACGATTAATTAGGTTGTATGATCAGTTTAGTGACAGTCTCAGGACAAAACAAAAGTCTAGAAAATTGTCTTCATTTTAAACTTTTCTCATTGGGCCCAGTTCTGAAAATGTGTTGTCTTTGTAGAGAAAATAAATATTTCAACCTGTTGTCTGATGTGTGAACTTTGAATGTTAGCCAGACACTAAAGCACATAACGAAGCGAGTGACCTTTTCATTCTTCAATGATAGCTGCGTATAATCCCAGATCTCCAGGGTACATGTTTGGTACAGAGAGTTGTAGATAATCACCTTGCTTACCACGTGTCAGCGTGTGACTGGTTTGGGAAAAGCAGCAACCTTTTTTAAGTCTAATCCACTAATCAGTGAAATATAGATCTGTGTTGAAAAGTGATTCATATTCTTAGTAAAATGAAATGAATTCAATAAAATGTAAATTCATGCTGGTCTCAATTATATGGTACCTCACTTGCATGGCTGAGTGTCTATGAGTCACCCCTATGATGTAAATAATGCATATGGCCTGTGCATTTTCAGACTTCCTAATTTTTTCTGGAAGATACTTTCTATTAATAGTATTACGGTCAGATAAGCATTATAGTTGCATACCGTAAGTATTTTATGTTTCCTGTTTTTCTCAAAGCAGAGTTACTAATGAGTGATTTTCTGTCATTGTTTGAGTCTTTCTTAAACTTTCCAAAATTTAAACTATGACATATAACAGACTTTCATTTTATTAAGAAATATTTTCCCTCAAACTTCTAATTTATGTTCCTGCAATTTTAAGACACAGTAGCAATATATACTTAAGATAATAGTAAAATGTTAGCGAGAATTACCTCATATCACTGGTTATGATTATGTTATTTGAATGATTCAATCTAACCATTTTTCTAAATTAAAAACTGAAACATGTAATCAAAGATCAATAAATATAATTCAAATTTAATTCTGCTGTCACTGAATTACATTCAAGCCTTGTCTATAGTGTTAAATTATAAAGTTATCTAATGGATTCTTCTAGGCAGGCATTAACTGTATTAAAAATATGTTTTATGTGTGTATCACTTCTTTACTAATGAAAATCCCAGTGTAAGTAGACAACTCTTATCATTGCTAAGAAATGAAAATTGGTGTTACTCCAAGTTGTTTACTCCTTGGGCTATTTACTACTGACACATATTCTATATTTTCATATGGAAATGTGCTTATTTGCATGGTATATTGGAATAATTTGATAACAATTAGGGATTGATCATAAAGTAAATCTGTCCTGAAATATTATTATAGTGTTATAATAATAGCAGAAGAATCTAGTGGGAAATTCTCTGGTAGAATACTATAGTCAAAGAAAAATTTCCTGCATATTATATGAGATCTAAAGATATAATTATGTGCATATGTGATAGTCTCCTACATTCTGAGGATGATTCTTTATGTTTCTTTGTTATTGAGTAGTCTGCATATGCTTTTGAGTATGATATCTATTGGTACTCATAATAGCAGCATGTGGCAATTGGGGAAGCATTATTGTTCTTTTCCAGATTGGGAGAAAAAAATGGGCTAAGATAATAAAGGGACATGTTCCACGTCACAGAATTAATAATTTGTGAAGCCGGAGTAGGACATGGACCACCAGACTCCAATAAGAAAACTTTTCTACCAAACACTTTTGGGTTTTTGGGGGGTGTTTATTCACTTTTGAGAGAGAAAGACAGACAGACAGGGAGAAGGGAGGGGCAGAGAGAGACGGAGACACAGAATCTGAAGCAGGCTCCAGGCTCTGAGCCATCAGCACAGACCCCAACGTGGGACTCGAGCCCATGAACTGGGAGATCAAAACCTGACCCTAACTCAGACGCTTCACCAACTGAGCCACCAAGGTGCTCCTCTACCAAAGACTTCTGCTGTCCTGATGTACATCCACAGAAAACTGCCAAACCTGAAATTCAATCTTTATTTCACTTTGGTTGTTAACCATTGACAACTACCTTGTGATTTACCCATTTGAGGAGGTTATGTCTGGCTCAAGTTAATAGCTGCTGCAAGGTAACATACAGCAATCTCTAAGATATGACATCTCTACATGAGACTCTATGAAACTCCAAATGCCAGTTTGAAAAGTGCTAGTATCTACATGACAGTTGCATACACACACACACGCACATACATTAACATTCATTTGTTAAGCAGTCATAAAGACAAGACATGCATTTTCCTCTTTAATGAAATACCTAAAGGAAGAAAGTATATGATTGCATAAATAAATTGCTAGGAATAGACCCAAAGTGGAAGAAAAAAAAAATCAAGAGTAGAAATGATCAGATAGACAAAGACATTAACTGCAGGAAAAGATTCAACTCTTATTTCACATTCCGTTTCTCTTCCTTTTGTTTCCTTTCTTCCTATCTTTAAGAAGATACCAGACTCTTTGCTTCTCTTCTGTCAGCTTTGAAAGTTTTGACTTGTCTTCTCTTGTTGTCAAAGGTATCTCACAGTTTTCCTTTGCATTACTCCTCTAGTTTCTCAGAATTGGACTCTTCATGTCCCTGAATCTTGCATTGATCTACTTCCTTTTACAACTAGCCTCCTTCCATAAACTGCAAAGAAGACAATGAGAGAATCTGAGAGAATCAATGCAAGTTATCCCTTGCACAACTAGGAATTTCTAATACCACCATATGCAGACTCGTGCTGCAACAAAAGCTTTAATCGTGAGTAATAAATGGTGAGACAAGGTGGTTCTATCCCCAACAGGACAATTCTCAAGTTAGAAAAAATAGTAATAAAACTGAGCAGCCTCATAGACAGTAGATTTATGCTTTATAGCTGTTAAAGCCCCACACTTAACCAGCCGGTGGGGCAGAATCATTCCCATGGATCATAAATCACTGGCTTTTCTACAGTACTCGGTGTTCACCTTCATGTTACTACTAAGACAAATGCTACCTTGCAGTTCAAGGAAATTTGCATCATGTGGTAGAATTATATGAATTGCCAATCCAGTTCTCCTGAGTGCCTGCAGATTGTCATAAAATAACAAAAGCAATACGATATTATGGAATAGCTGCTCACAGCACTACTCTTGATGGTGAGCCAAAGTACTGGAGAGCTTTAGAGTTAGGTCCTAAAAACACATTTGAGCAAGATACGGCTATTTGAAAAGCTTGTGTTCATTTTTCTACAGAACAAATGAAGCATAAAATTTGTGGAAACAACATCAAGCAGTGTTTTCCACCTAGTTCCCAGCAATTTCTAGTAGCCAGACCTACAGAAAAATCACCAAAATTATGAGAGACCACTGGCTTTAGGAAAGAAATCATTACCAAATCTCTTCTCCTTAGAAAAAAAAAGTAGAACTAAAATCTGTTTGTTATAGATATCAGCAACCCAGAATAAGTGCGGTAAAATGCGAAGAGTGAGAAACAGAGGTCCACCCTCCCCTGCGTTTTGCTACAACGTCCGTTCAAGGATAGTCTTATGAGAATCAGTCTCTACCCCCATGTTGCCCCAAGAACCCATTGTATAACTAGAATGGTTCCACAGTCTATGAATGAAGACACTAACACTTTTTTCTGATACATGTAAGCAGCTCATTTTACATAAAATGTGATAGGATGAAGTAAACCAAAACTATCAATAAGCATTTAAAAATGTTGCTGCTAAATACACACCATGCTTTCATTAGAGTGAGCGATATTGGGATAATGCTAAAATATTGAGACACAGAAATTATTGACCATTTGCACTTAAAGTGAACATGCATAAAATTCTAATAGATTTTAATATTCAGAAAGAATTACACAGAAAACAGTAGGTCGAGTACCTCTAAGTCTGAGATAGAAAGCCTCATTAGTCATATAGTCTTTAGTAGCATTTACTATTTCGATCATTCGAAAGGTAAGTGAAGGCAGTTTAAATGCAAAAGGCAAAATATGGTCTCCTAGAAAGTGAATAAATAGAAATAAAAGGAAATATAGAATGAAAAGAAGTGATCACAAAAAAAAAAAAAAAAATGCCCCAAGTCTGAAAATAAAAGAATTTGGCCTGAGACAGCCCTCTAATTGCCAAGCAGAGAAAAACGAAAAAAAGTAAAAGAGCAAAGAGTACCTATTAATAAAAATCTGTTCCTTTGAGAGCAGGTAGCCACAGGGCTCTGAGAATAGCATCTAAAAATAATAAGGGGCAGTTGGGTGGCTCAGTCTGTTAAGCTTCTGACTCTTCATCTTGGCTCAGGTCATGATCTCACCGGTTCCTGAGACTGAGCCCTGCGTCAGGCTCCACGCTGACAATGCAGAGCCTGCCTGAGATTCTCTGTCTCCCTCTCTCTCTGTCCCTCCCCTGCTCATGCTCTCTCTCTCAAAAATAAAATAAACAGTAAAAAAATAAAATAATAATGGGTACATGATACAGAGTATGATAACATTTGTGACAAATGAAAGGAAAATGCTCCTGTATTAGTAAAAAGGGAAGAAAAGGATTTCTCCCATAAAAACTTAAGTGACTGCTATGTTAGGCATCATTCGAAACACTAGAGCTATCCCTGTGCATAAAAGACAAATAGCCGTTTCTTTATGACACCTTGTCACTTGTATTCTAAGTGAAGGAAAAGGGACCTGAACCAAAAAATAAATAATTCAAGGTGATAAACGCAATCAAGAAAATAAATCTGCAGAGACGGATAAGGATTGATAAGGGTACAGTAATTGGAGAGGAGAGTTCATAATTCCAGAATTGGGAAACTTAGAAAAAAATCTGCAGAGCAAAATCACTGCTCCAAGTGTGAAGCAAGTTAAACATGGCATGATGGTGGATTGTCAGAACCCTAAGTTCATCATCTGAGCAACAAATGTGCGTTTATAAAGCAGTCACACGTAGAGGCAATTCCAAGAGAAAAAAAAAAGTGCTTTTTGTGGTGGCATTGATATTACTGTGTGATAGTGGGAAAACAGTTCCCTTAATTGTAAAGGGGGATTTGGATTTTACTATCTGAAGTGCGGTCTATCTAAAAATTCTGTGCTATTGCTAAAAACTCAAGTTTAAAAAGCCCTTAAATTGAACCACATAAAATCGTGTAAAATATGGCTATCTGCATATAGACATGTTCATTAAAACACCATTTGTAATTACAGAAAAAATGAAAAAATATGCACTCCCATTACACTGGATTGTTTAAAAAATGTTGTTTCCAGTTAATGACATATTTAAGCAGTCTTAGAAAGACTGAGAAACATTCCACATTCCACACTGTATGTTTAAATAAAACAAAAATCAATTAAAATGTAATATAATACTATCTTATACTGGAAATACAGAAAAGTATTAGTAGTAGTCCAAGAGAAGGTTGCATGTTGTATAAGGTTTATATGGCTTATTTAATTTTCTTCACCATGTGCAATTGTTAGTTTTGAAACGTTTCTAAATAATTGAAAAATGGAATTGTGTGTACTAAAATAAAAGACACCAAGGCATCTTAAATTTTTTTAAAAGTTTGATAAAAATATGAGAATATTATTTCAATTGTAGGAAATGACAAGGAAAACCATGCAGTTTATACTGGGAATATACAGACAAAACTATTGGTTGCAAAGATCTCTGAAGAGGATTTTCTAATCAGGCTTAGAGAAAAAAGAAAGACATATGAAAAAGAATATTAGCTTTTTATCTTATTTCTGTACTTTAACTGTTATTTATTTTTTTTAATTTTTTTAAATTTTTTTTTAACGTTTATTTATTTATTTTTTTTTTTTTTGAGACAGAGAGAGACAGAGCATGAACGGGGGAGGGTCAGAGAGAGGGAGACACGGAATCTGAAACAGGCTCCAGGCTCCGAGCTGTCAGCACAGATCCGGACGCGGGGCTCGAACTCGCAGACCACGAGATCATGACCTGAGCCGCAGTCGGCCGCCTAACCGACTGAGCCACCCAGGCGCCCCTTTAACTGTTATTTAATGAGAATATAATGTTTCTATAAAATAATAGTAAGTGGAGAATATATATGTATGCTTATACATGTATGAATAACTGGAATATATATATACATACATATATATATATACACGTACATATATAAGTATACATAGATATATTTGACATTTTAAGAGCATTTAATTCTGCATTAGGAAGTTAAGCATATTGAGGGCACATGGGGGGGCTCAGTCAGTTAACCGTCCGACTTTGGCTCAGGTCATGATCTCACAGTTTGTGGTTTTGAGCCCGCATCAGGCTCTGTGCTGACAGCTGACAGCCTGGAGCCTGCTTTGGATTCTGTGTCCTACTCTCTCTCTCTGCCCCTTCCTCTCTCACACCGTGTCTCTCTCTGGCTCACAAAAATGAATAAAAAACACTTAATTAAAAAAAAATAAGCATACTGGCATTTTACCCCTTAATTTATAGTGAATCTGTGTTTGATCCATTTGTAAGGAGGATATATTGCATAACAAATAGTTTAATAGAAATATCTATGGGTAATATAAATCTGGTTAGCCATCTCCAAATAAGCTAGGTAAAAATGTTCAGACACTTAAGTTTCTTAGAAAAACCCAGTATCTATCAGTAATTTGGGGGGAACTTTTCACATATTTGCATGAGTGAGTGTTCTTCACTGCAGTTTATTACGCTATAGATTATTGTAGCTGAAGAATGCTAAAATTTTAATTTATCTTAGCACTGGTCTGTTCAGCCTACAATGTCATCTCTAAAATATATGGACAGATACTGAGAATCAATTTAAACTATTACAAAATGAGGTAGATATGCAAAAATACACGTGAGAGGAAAAGGTAGTCAGTCCATTGGTCTCCAAAACCAATTTTATTGAGAAAGGTAGACACTATGCCGAGCGGTGACCTTCTTCCCCTCTGAATGCGAAATGATGATGAAATACATTTTTGGTTATTTGGGTCACTGTATTTCGGACCCCTTTCATAGAGTAGATTTGCTGACAGTTTTGCTAATAAATCCGTAAGCAAAGGCATAGTTGCCAGTGTTATCAGAAAAGAGGAGAGCGACAGCATGTTTCCTGAACTAAGGCCTAAACTGGGATAATTCAGAAATAAAGAGATATTTTTACTAAGATTTTAACCTTCGGTTTGAAAAGCAATGTCCACATCAACTAAGAAGTTGAATTTCTCCTTGTTCTTGGTCTTCCATACATTCTTTCAAAACTTTTACCCAAATTTAATGTGATACAGAAAACACTTAATTCAAACTAATTGCTTATGAAATCCAGAAAGCACGACTCTGACACAATAAACTTGAAAAATTAGCAACTGGTCATGCATGGGCTCCAAAGAATTGCATATTTTTCTCTGGTTCTTTAGTAATGATATTTAAAAGTAATACAATGTATTAATCTTTTACACACAATTCAGTGCACTTCCTTGTTCACTTTAATGACAAATATGACATTAGCTAAAATTATAAAATTTTATTAATTTAAAGTTGTTCATGATGCATACAGACTCAAAGAAATCTCCTGAAGTAGAAATACAAATCACTTTACATTGGTTGGTAATAGTAGTAAAATTTTCCATTTAAAAATATTTAGCTGATAATTCATGTACCATTCCATACTCCAAGGTTCATTTTGTATTTTCTAACTTCTGTTTCTGAGCAAAAATTGAATGAGAAAATTATCTAACGTTTAAATTTTCACACAAAAAAATATGTTTTGCTGTGTAAAACTCAGGGCAAATGTCTACAGGTATGTGCTAGAAAAATTGGTAATTTGTAAGTGAAAACTAAAATAGAGTTTATACAATCAAGACAATTAGTGCCAACTGATGATCAATTATATAAGACAACTAAGCAGCGACTGGGTGGCTCAGTCGGTTAAGTGTTGGACTTCAGCTCAGGTCATGATTTCACGGTTAGTGAGTTCAAGCCCCCCAGTGAT
This sequence comes from Panthera uncia, assembly GCF_023721935.1. Lineage (NCBI taxonomy): Eukaryota > Metazoa > Chordata > Mammalia > Carnivora > Felidae > Panthera > Panthera uncia. Next base: position 110,494,217 of record NC_064811.1, on the reverse strand, counting down.
AGGTGGTGGGGATAAGCTAAGAAGATCCCAGGCTTCAGGAAACCACCTCTTTAGGACCCACAGGCGTCTTGCACCTGCCAGCCACCATCATCTCTTACCTGAACTAGTTTAACAGTAGTCTAACTGATCTCCTCTTCGGTTTTGTCCACCTAGAGCTATAACAGCATTTCTACCTACCAAGGGAAATAATTCTTATGAAGCAGAATTGAAGCTTTTTACAGCATAAAACCAAAGTCTTCCTAAGGCTTCTCATTGCAACTCAAATAACATCCTAACCCTGTAGGTCAGTCCAAATGTTCCCACTTTATAAGGCCCGGCCATCATTTCTGACTTCATCTAATTCTATAATGTCCTGCCACCCCCAAATCACTGTTTCTCATTCTCCAAAACATGTGAAACTCATTCCTTTTACAGGGCTTCTTATAGTTGCTAATCTAATCTGTTTCAGAGTCCACATGACCACCCCTTTCTGTATATATAAAATAATATATAGTCCACTTTATACACACACACACACACACATATTTAATTCCAATGTCATTCACAATGTTGTGATTCCAGCCACACCATTCTAAACACTATCTTTCTTTATCACATTATGAGTTTTATCTTTTAATTTAATACTTACGTGTACCTGAATTATCTAATTTATTTTTCAATGATTATTATACATCTGCTCTAAAGAAGGGTCTCCCTTATTATCACTGACATAATTCATTGATGGGAAGAAAGTAGACGCACGTATTTGTGAACTGGCTGGCTGATGAATGTCATCTCTGCTTTCTCTGTATTTCCTATCTGAAACTCCTATTAGACCAATGAATATTGGAACTGTTGGATATTTCCACTATTCCTCTTAACTTGTCCTTTCTACTTCCTACCTATCTCTCTTTAACTCTCTGTGCTAGGGAAATTTTCTTATTATCTTCCAGCTCACAAATTTGACCTTAATTAGGGTCCTTTTTCCTCTTTAACTTATTAATATGCTTTGTTAAGGGGAGGGAGATTATATTTTACTTTTAAAGGAACAGGTACGGTAGACTGTGAATGTTGTTTTTCCAGCTTATCCATCTAATAAGCACTCATTCTGAATCAGGAACTCACCATCACTGGCTGTGGTTTCTTGTGGTACCTTTCAGCAGACCAGGTGCCCTAGCAGCATAGAAAGATTGCCAGGGAATGGGATTTATCTTGATGACTCTCCCATTCTCACCTTGATTTTTCCTTCATTGTCCTGGTCCTCTTTCTCTGCTTTCACGCCATCTCCACCAACCACTTAACACTGATCTTGATGTTTGAGTTTGACGCATGATCTAGTATTTCTTGGCTCTTAACCTCAGCTTTACTGTGGGTACCTTTATTTATCCCCTTGACTTGGTACATTTTTGAGAACTCTTAGCTAAACTGGTTCTGGAAACATTTCCTCTTTCTATTTGTCCATATTGTCAACTCTTAATATCCAGATATGGTAGAAGATGCAAAGAGAACACCATTGATGAGCCCTCAAAGAGCTTGTGGTGTAGGGGGAACATGAGAAACATGCCTGACCATCACTGCAAAGTCAAGAGAATTCTGTGTGACAGGAGAGGTATAGGTAAAGGGCTATAGGGAACAGAAATCCAACCCATGTTAATTCCCCTTCAGAATAAATTTGGTTATGAATAAATTTTTAAAAAGTATAAAAGAACAGGCATGACTTCTTTTTCACAGCATCCATTTCTGTTTAATAGATAGATACCATTTCCACTATTTATAATCTTTATAAACTTTATAGTAAATTTATCACATTACTATTAAATTCTTTTCTATTTGCTTTCTGAGTCCTATTTCTTTGGATACCAGATTGTGCTGTTGCATTTAGTGTCTCCTAAATGTTTGCTGATTCTTTAGATTACTGGCTTGACTGGTTTATTCAGTTTTTTATCATAATTATTATTAATTTACTTAAGTAATTAAGGTGGCATTAAATATATCAATGACAAACAATTTAGAAGTTAAAGAGTCAGATAGACATGCTTTCAGGGAGAGTTCCATATTTTCAGTAAGACAGTGAATAAATAACCCATTACATGAGAGGAAATATAAATGAGAGTTTCCAAAAAATACTCAGTTTAAAATAGATACCTTGTGGTTGTCCCAATCATTTCATGTAATATGAATGAAATGCTTGCTACGTGAAGGCTGTGGAGTCTGATGTTTGATAAGGAAAATAACTTCATAAAACAGATGATCTGATCTATTCACTATGGGTCTGCCCATGAAATTAGCAGATATAAAAGTAAATTTTTGTTTATGATGTACTGTATTCCAAGAACATTGCCCAGCAAAAACAAAAAAAAAAATTAACTTGTCATGTTCCTCTATTATTTTACTTTACACTTCATTTGTTTCTGTTACATAGCCTTGTACTTTATTATTACTCATTGTTACTAACAGGCACATTCAATTTGGTTCCAATAAGAGTTTCTGTCATCTATTAAACTATGAAACTAATGACTGTAACATGTAACAGGTTTAATTACCTATATTGATTCTAAAGTGTTTATCTCCTTGTTTGTTCCTTAAAAATAATCCAGTTAACTCTATTTATAATTTATTGATGAGTTAATCGAGTTAATCTTGCAAAAGGAAATCTTTCTATGTCTACAAGTGACCTGTTAAATATCATTCATGTTACTTTAACTTTCAATGCACATAACATTATTTCACATTTAAAACAACATTCAACCTCATTCTCTCTGTTGACCTTCAGCATTCTTATAACAGTGAATAACAAAATATTAGCTAAATATCTTATTAAACCTCCTCAAAATTTGTGTGGCGATTTCTACAATAATCACTTAAGGCATATTATCAATTACTCTTTCTATTTCTCTTTCTCTCTGTCACACATACACACATACAAACACACACACACACACACACACACACACACACACACACTTAAGTAAAGTATGGCTTTTGTTACTTTCCCATTCCTCAATGTATCTATTTTAATCATCTGAATATTCCAGGTGAAATTCTTATTAGACTTTACTAGATCTCACTGTCTTTATTCATACACCTGAAAAGGCAGTTTGGTTTTACTTTTTAGAGAGGGTGCATTTGATAACAAATAAGTATTTACTTAATGAATTGACTGCTTGAAAGCTTATCATCAATCTGTGCCCACTTAAAGCAGAAAAGCTTCTTCATGTCATTCCCAATTCACTTTAAAACCACATGTGTTTTTCCTTCCATCTTTTACTTGATTTACTAGCTCTACATAGTTGTGCTTTAGATCAGTGGAATATTGGTAAACTGATTAAATTAACTCTCTGAACACACACACATACGTCCTTACAACTTCTGCTTCCCTCCATGTTTACTACCAGTACCTTATGTCAGGTCCCCATTTTGTCTCCTGGGTTTTTGCCATAGCCTCAAATATCTGAGTAGTCTCTCCATCAGGCCTTGCTTACTGCTAATACCAGTAACATTGTATCTCTCTTTACTGGATCTACACAAGGGAGTATTCTCCATTGGAAAACTTTACCTCATTTGACCTTTTTAACCTCTTCAATTTTATCTGGTGCCATTCTTCCCCTCTTTCTCAATGTTTACACTGCAGGCCCACTGACCTTCTTTCCCTTTTTCTTACGAGCTCTTTCTCTCTCTGCTTTCTTTCCTCAACCACACTCAGAGTTTTCAGGTATGCTCTTCCCTGGTATTCCTTCTGGCTTCTCATCCCACCAACCCTTCCTCAAATTAAATGTTACTTCCTTGAAAATGCCTTTTATTGACTCCATACAAAATTAGATCTTCTACTGTAATGTCTTATAACACTTTTAGTTTTGTTTCAGAGCAGATAATTTGTAATCTTTGCAATCATGCATTTGTTAAAGAGTATTTGTCATTTTTGTTCATTAATTTGCAAGTTTCCTGAGGTCACAGAGCACGTATGTTTGATTAAATCATTGATACAGGGCTTGGTGTAGATCTTCTGTCATACAGGCACAATGAATATTTTATTCTAAATGAACAAATTTTCTCTTCTAAATTAAATAAGGATATAATATAATATCAATATACATATATAAATATAAATAAATATAAATATATGTATATATATATGGTATATCAAATTTTAAATACGTATCACATTTTAATACCCTTTCCATTTACTTTGGGTAAATATTCCAGAAATTCTGGTACTGAACCCTCTCCATAGATGCTTTTAGATATTTATCCCCAAACTGGAACTATATATTCCTTTTGTGGACAAAGTAATATTGTGTTTTTTTTATATTTTGAATCTAAATGCAGTTAGGCAATTGACCCTGATTTAAACAGAATACAAACTGAAAAAAAATTGTGTTTCATTGTTTCCCAAGTTTTCCTTATATGGAGATATATTTTTAAATATCATTTTAAATGATGTTCAATGAAAAACTGAGTGAGCAGAAAAAGGAAAACTTTTTTTTTCTTATACTAGAAAAAAGGGGTATTTGTTTTTCCTATCAATTTTGAAATAAAAATAAAAATCTCTGGAAAATAATGCATATTTTATTTATCATCTTGACTGGTCCCATATTTACTAAATATAATTGCAGGGTAATATGTCTTGTTAATTTTTATTATTCATGTAAACATATTAAAGTGTGATGATGAGACTAATTTCAAGTTTTGTCAAAAGACAATGTCCACTTAGGGCTCTTATTTTATCTAACCTGGGAAATCCAAAAATATATAAATCAAAATATTAACATTGTATCAATATCATCTAAATTGTTAGTAGCTAGTAACTGGCAATATGTCAAAGTTATCAAAAACCCCTGATTCCATAGCTGATCAATAGCTCAGTAAACCTAAATAAACTTCTCCATTCTGGGGCTTATAAAAAACTGGGCTCTTCAGCCATGATTGTGGAAAACCAACGGGCTGATATCACTCTCATTAGCATAGTCACTTGACTCACTATATCTCAGAGTCTGATTTAAAATGATTGTTATGGATTTCTGCCACTACCCATTTCAGAATTTAGGTATCACTGTATGCGCTCGCTAAGTCTGAAACACTATACGTGTACATAAAAACAAAATTTAATCCCAAATTTAAAATAAAATATGGGTAAAATTCTTAAATTTACATGCACATTCTGAAGAGAAAGTAATAAATATACAAAGCAAATATTGAATTGTCTTGAGAGTAGGTAACGTTTTACTTTGTAACTCCCCAGCGCGTAGTCCATTGATCTTGATAGTAATCAGTTACTTGTTTCTTAACTTTTAGTGTGTAATGAAGGCATGATTCCTCGCAGTGTGCCAAGACTACAGATCTTGTAAAATCTGCTGCTCAGATGAGATTTGTCTTTGGGGTAATTTTTGAACCAAATAGTTATAAAATGTAAAAATGTAGTTTTAATATTTGTTTAGCTATGACTGCTGATTAGAGATGATAAATCATTCTTATCCTTGACTAAAAAAAAAAAAAAAAAAAAAACTGTGGTCAGAGTACTGAAGGCATAGGAGCCTTCAGAGGACCACAGAATTATTTGGAAATTGTAACCATATGCATAAAATGAATATTGAAGGATTCTTTTAAATGTATTATGTAACACAATAGAACACTTTACCAATGTAATTATTTTTAAATGTTTATTTATTTATTTTGAGAGAAAGATGGAGTGGGGGAGGGGCAGAAAGAGAGAGAGAGAGAGAGAGAAGGGGAATCCCAAGCAGGCTTCACAACCTCAGTGCAGAGTCTGAGGTGGGGCTCTGTCTCATGCACAGATCATGAGAGCTGAAATCAAGAGTTGAACCCTTAACCAACTCAACCACCCAGGAGTCCCTCAAGGTAATTCTTTCTCAATGTGGGAAATGTTCTATGTATAATGAAACATATTTATAGCAATAAACCAAATGTCTTTCTGTTAGTTTTTTAGGATATGTTGATTTTGTAAATAAAGAAATAAAGAATTTCAGGGGTGTTTTTGTCTGAAAATATGCATAAAAACTCAGAGGAAAAAAAGTTATTTAATCGGGAGCTGGTAAGAATTTTACTTTCATTTTTTTTTTAGAAAATATGCTTACATGAGCAGAAGATTAGTTTATCATACAAAATGTGTTATCCAACAGTTATATGTATGACAACATTAACTTTGCACTTCTAGTTACTGATTTGTATTTTTTACCACAATTTTAGGTATTTGTTTTAATTTACATTATTTTTTCATACACTTTTAAATGAAGAACACAGAATTCTAACCATTATAAGACAATGATGAGTACACTTACTTTCATTCTGAATAGCTTCAGGAGACAACATATATCGTGAAACTTATATATTATAAATATTAAATTATTATAAATACTAATGTTTCGTTATTAAGTATAAGAGAATAATATTGGGTTTACTATGCTTAAAAAACGTTTACAGTTCACAATTTTGTAAAAATGCCTTTCAATTCAGAGTTAACCACATTGGCAATAAAATATTGAGTGTTCAAATTTTGCACGAATAACAAGGAATCACCAAAATTGAACTCTCTGTAATATTCTTGATTAATGCTGACTTATACTCTTAGAAATGTCATTCTTAAATTATTCAAAACATTATTCAATACATTTCAATTTTCAGAAGTCTTTGAATCGTTTCTCATCTTGGTCATTCATATTCATTCAGTTCACTGACATTTTGAGAACTCACTATGTTTCAGATACTGTCTGGGTGCTGGGGAAACTGGAGAAACAGAGAGAGAATCGAAATACCCACCTCGTCAAGGAGGAGACAGAAAATTAGCAGATAAATAGATACATGTAAAAGGAAATATCAGTTACAGATTTAAAAATATAAGTTAAACATATCCAAAGTGACTGGGCTTTGCATTTTAGATAGTATAGTATCTTCAGGAAAGGTTTAAGAACAGATGATAGTTGAGCTGAAACCAGTATGAAGAAGGCAGTGGACAAAGGGGACAGTGATTGTGGAGGTCTAGATATAGGTGTGTACTTGACGTGTTCAAGAAACTGAGAGGGGGTCAGTGTGCCCAAAGCGTGAGGAAATGGAGAGGGATATTGGTAAGAAAGAAGGTCTAAGGTGAGCCAGGATTCAGGTTATGGAATTTATAGAACAGAATAAGGAATCTGAATCCTATTCTACACGGAGATGGAGAAGGATGGAGAGCATCGGATGATAACATAATTCTGTTTCCATTTAAAAACTGAAATCGGGTAAACAGGAAGCCGGAAGACCAACCAGTTGATTGGTATTGAGGTGCCTTGGCAAGAGACAGTGGTGGCTTTAACTTGGTGCTTGCTAATAGTGAAGGTGGTGCTAAAAATTATGTTGACATAGATTTGAAAAGTAGAAAAACAGAACTAACTGATGGATTAGGCATAGGGTTACAGGGAAAAAAGAGGCATCAAGGATTTGTTTTCAGCCTGCTCATTCAAACATTTCATAGTAAAATGTATCCTATTGTTCCCTTCAAGTATAAAAAATTGTGAGTTTATGAAGGTATGTGGAAGAAAACAATTGATATATTTACAGTATTTGCATTTCTCCATTAATTTGCACATTCATAAAATATATTCTATTTCAGCCAAAAACTGCTTCACCTGACAGAAAGCAAAAGGCTAAAGTCTGCCAACAGACCACCAGCGCCATAGCAGAGTGAGAAATCACTAGTTCCTGTTCTCATGAGACATCAACAGGCATTTTTAGTTTGCGAAGCTTTTTCAGTCTCCCATACAAAAATAAATACAAGAGATGAAACGAGGCTTGAGTACTTTCATTGGGAATTTCCAGCATATTAAAATGTAAATATTTTTCTTGTGTCAACATTTTTCTTTTAATGCTCACACAGGTTTATTCGTTATTATAAGCTGACAAAAATTTATGAAAATTCTCAGTCGCTCTGGTCAAGTCCAATTGCCTCCCGTCGCTAATTCAGCTGGCCCTCTGCACAATTGGTCTTAATACTGCCAACTTCAATCATGGCAAGGAGAAAAAGAATATATTAAAGTTGCAGACAGGGTGAGCTATTTTAATAAGAAGATGCTATCTCAGCCTTTTCACTTATTAATACCTCCGCCTAATAGAATTTCCATCATGATTGTTCAAAGTGATATTTATTTTTTTCTAGATAATCCCTTTCAAAATTTAAAATTACAAAAATAAGAGGGAAACTGATTAGTGCATGATTATGAAAGGTAATTTTTCAACTAAAAGAGCTCTCTAAAGCTAACAAAGATTCAAATAAACTTGTACCAGAGATTGACCAAGCAGGCACTCCCACATACCATTTATTTGATTTATTTTGTCATGAAAATGGAAAGGTAGTCCTTGCTAAGCTTAATTGAATAACATAGATCAGAATATTATATCCTTGATACATTTATGATTTTTGTAGAGCCAACCGATTTTACATATAACTCCTCTACATGAAATATGACGTAAGTAGCATCACAGTGACTGTTTTAGGTCACAAATTTGAAATGTCTTTCCATTATATCATTTCTAAGTCATTTCTCTCTGTGTCTGTGTTTGATTGGGTGAAAGTCACATCAGAATGTTTGGCTATAAAACTAAACCTAACTCCACTAGTGTCTTTCAGAGTAGTGTCATCAATCTTTTAAAAGGTGAATATGACCTGATGATAATGTATCATGCTAAAGACAAGATTTTAAGCCTTACATGGTCTACTTCAGCAAGAAATGACTTATTAACTGGCACTGCAATTGAGATTATTCATCAGCATCTTTAATTCAAACAGCGACTAGTTTTTCTCAAAGTTAAGAGTTGGAGAAATTAACTGTAGACTACCATTGACAAAATTAAAAAAAAAAAAACGTGGGATAAAAAATATGTTGTTTGGTTTTTGGATTTTTTTTTTGCGTTTTTTGGAGGGGTTGTTTGTTTATGTTTGTTTGTTTTTTACAGAAAACAACATTTTCCTAAGTTTTGAGTACTGGAAATTAAGTTTATTTCTAAAAATAATTCAATTTTAGTATCTTTAAGCTATTCAACAACAACAAAAACCAGAATAATTCTATTTATTTCAGTGTAAAATATTCTGTTGCTTAATTTAGTTATAAAGGAAATAAAAGATGAGCAGATTATATATACTGCATATTAGAAGAGAAATATCTATTACTCATACATGAAATACTTATAAACTTAGCACATAATACTTTATCAAATGCCAAATGAGCACCACTTTTTTTAAATTACATTTATTTATTTTTGAGAGACAGGATGAGACAGAGCACGAGCAGGCGAGGGGCAGAGAGAGAAGGAGACACAGAATCTGAAGCACGCTCCAGGCTCTGAGCACGAGTTCAGCACAGAGCCCAACGTGGGGTTCGAACCCACCAACTGTGAGATCATGACCTGAACCAAAGTCAGACACTTAACTGACTGAGCCACCCAGGCACCCCAAATGAACACTGCTTTTTTATGTAGAAGTCTTTCTTCACCAGATTATCTCTCAAGAGTGTAAGGTTATTTTTAACTCAGAACTCTCTGCCACCTAATTCATAGAATCAATCACTCTTTGACCTGATACTTTGCTTTATTCCAGGTGATACATGTAGGGTACTCTAGTATCTCTCTGACAAGAAAAACACTGATGTTCATATATTAAGATATAATATTTCCCATATTACTATTGGTGATATTGTGGGTTTTAGTTCCCATTATAATACAATGAAAAATCAAACTGGCTACTATTTATATTCAGCAAGAGCCACAACACTTTAAAAAGCAAACAAACTAGAATGTAAGGTTTTCAGAAGGAGGTGGTGTCAGGAACATATGAGGAATTTACTTGCTTTGATCTAAATATGCCTCCAATATAATCCGTATCAGTATCAGTTTTCTCCTTCTCTTGTTTGGATTTTCCTTGTAATAAACTATCCAAACATCTATGGATTTTCCATAGATGAGAAGAAAACTCAGACAAGCACTAAAAGGAAATAAATAAGACCTTTCTTCAAGCACTAGGATTTCAAAAGTTTGAGATATTTTTATCGGTATCCTGACTTAACTGTTTATAGTACTAATTCCAAATTATAGTAATAAATTCCAAAATTTAATTAGGAATGCAAAAAAATAGCTAAGATTTTATTCTTCTCATCGATATTTATTTCCTCAATCATTTCAATATTAATCTTTTTTTCTGTGAAACTGACGATGAAAGTATATATAGTTTTTTGAAGTTTGTCTCCTGTACCAAGTTACAAAGTAGAATGTTGCTGTGGGCAAAAAAAAAAAAAAAAAAAGTGTTAGTTTTGATATTTGCTTGATGTACTGGTTACTACAAGGAAGTAATATTCCAAAATATTATCTTATTGTTTTATTTCTTTAGACATAAAACAAAAGTTAATATTGCTATTGAAGAATATACTTTCTTTACTTAAAGACTGAGCACAGGGTACCTGGGTGGCTCAGTCGGTCAAGTGTCCAACTCTTGATTTTGGCTCAGGTCATGATCTCATGGTTTTCAAGATCAAGCCCCACCTTAGGATTCTCATTCTCTCTCTCTCTATCTTTCTCTCTCTCTCTTTGCCCATCCCCCATGCACTCTCTCTCTCTCTCTCTCTCTCAAAATAAGTATATACATTTTTAAAAAGAAACTGAGCACACACAATAAAATCAAGTATTCTGAAGTATTAACATTTGCAGGTATTAATTAGTTATCTATATTTATTCACATGATAATAATTCTGAAAAAATACCAAAACAAAGGTAAATATGTCCAACTTTATAAGCTTGATCAATTTTTTATCACATTTTCTTTGATTTTGTCTTTTTCTACCCTCAAAACATCATTTTAACATTTAACTTGCCAACTAATGTGCATATTTGCATAAACCTATACTTAACATTTATTCTATAGGTCCCTAGACAAAAATCTAGGTTAGCTTAAAAGGTCAAAAATGTAAGATTTGTAAATGTTACGATAGTAATCCTGCTGGTTCACAGGAATGATATATTAGACTACAGTAATTGTGCTATAGACAGGAAATGTCCCCTCCCTGAAAGTAATAAAATAAGTCAGGGTCTAGCTGCTTTGATAATAGGAATTTAAGCCACTAAAATATGTTTTGTGGTATCAAGAAAACCTAATCTTTCTTTTAAAATCATTCTTAGTTTCACATTGATGTTGTCTGTTACAGGAAGCTATGCTTCCATTTCCTCTCGATGAGAATATTTGTGTATGCTTTAAGTAATCTTAAATAAGACACCCTCTTAAAAAAGTGATAGTTTATACTAAATTAATAAGAAAAGTGATTTTTTTCCATATAGAAGTATGGAGATGAACCGATGTCAAACTTCCTACATCTATGATTTTTAAAATTTGGGTTTATAGCTTTTTTTTTAGATATTTATTACTGAAATTTTACTTTTGATTCACATATTGTATTATACATTTTGGCTTCTGTATTACTGATTTATGTACTATATTTAATTTTAATATTGATTACTAAATGCTCAATTGCATTTATTTTTCCTATTTCTGCTTCTGCCAATGATGAATTTGAATTCTAAAGTGAATATTGTATGAAAACCAACTAAATGAAAGTGCTAAAGGTGAATGTATCCACATGGTCTTTGGTGGGGAGTATTCATTCATTCAGAAGAGGAAAGGGATGCTATACGAAGGAAGTTCCTTATGTGTATGTGTGTGTTTGTGTGTGTGTCTGTTGATCTGGGACCAAGTGCAGTTGGAGCTGTGAGAAAGCAGTCAGAGGCAAAGCTGGAAAGAACAGTCTTTCTGGTTGAGGGAACCTGAAAACTGAAGGTAAAAAAACTATGGTTTCTGGAAGAACCTGTTACCATCCTGTAGGGAAAAAAAAAAAAAAAAAGATCCAGGGAAAGGATAGTTACATTTTGTCTAGTAAAATTTCTGACTGACTCCTGGGCCAAGTATAAACACAAAAGAATGAAACCATGTGAGGCATTATAGCTCAATAAACAGAGTTTATAGGAGAAGGTCCACCAAGATAATTGTTACTGAAACAAAAGAAATACACACATTGAAAAAAATAACAAAATAAAAATCTCCACACTTCATAATATTCAGGATAAAATTCCAAACTTTTCACACGTTACGAGAATTGTTAAGATGAAATTTATTTTGAAAAGAAAAGAAATCAACTGAGATCAAACTTAACATGGCCCAGATGTTGGTACTGGCCATCAAGGATTTTAAAAGGGCTATTATACTTTGCCTCACTGGAGCCAAACAAAATATATTTGCAATGATGGTAAAGATCAGAGGTATCATTAGAGAAAAAGAGATAATAAAGTGAACTAAATGCAAATTCTAGAACTTAAAATCACAAATTCCAAAATTAAAAACAAAATGTATTATATTTAATAACTACAAGGAATTGATAGAGAAATTAGTAAATGAAATGGAAGACAGGCCAGTAGAAATCATCCAATGAAAAATGAAATGACTAGACATTCAGGAACCTGTGGAATAACATGAAAAAGTTGATATATATGTAACTGTAATTGTAACATGTAATCTAGAAGGGGAGGAGAAAGAGAATGCTAAAGAAAAATATTTGAAACAAGAAGGTGCCAAAATATCCAAAACTTGGTGGATGAAATACAATGAACATCAAACTGAAAAACATTAGGAAAAAATGCTATGCTGCAGCACAATATAATCAGATGTTAGAAGCCAGGGATACAAAGTAAGCCTTGAAAGTAATAGGAGAAAAACACATTAAATACTGGTAGCAACGATCTAATTAACAGCTGACTTCTCAGCAGAAACAATAGAGACCAAAACCAAAATCAAAACCAAGAGTTGAAGAACTCTCTTAACTTGCTAAAAGAAAAAAAAAATCCTGTAAATCTAAAATTTTGAAACTAGTGAAAATACCCTTTCAGAATAATGGCTAAATAAAGGCATTTTCAAATGAAAGAAAACAGAATTTTTGCCAGCCAAACTGTACATCAAGAAAAGAGAAAAGAAATTCTTCAGAAAGAAGGGAATTGATGCCAAATGAAAACCTGAATCTTTGGGAAAAGATGAAATGAATCAAAATTGGTAAGTATTAAGGTAAAGGCAAACAACTTTTTTGTCTTTAATTGCTTTATAATTCATGTAACTTATCAAAACAAAATAATATATTGTCTTCTACAGTGCATGTTGCATGAAGTCGTGATACGTATACCTATAGTTTAAAGGTTGAGGTTGTGATACAAGCATTTATGGTGACAGTATTTCTCTATTTTACATTAAATAGTACAATACTAACTGGACATTGACTGCAAAAAAAGTACAAATAAGAAGAGCTAAAAACCCACAGAAAACTGAACCTGAATTGCTCCCAAACGTTCAAATAAAGAAAAATCAGGAAAGAAGAAATAAAAAAAACAAAATCAGAGGAAGAGACATGGTAAGCAAAGAGTAAAAAGATTCAAATTCAACTATAAGAGTAGTTACATTAAACATTGTAAAAGAAAGATATTGTTAGAATAGACCAATACTAAAGAAAAACACAAACAAAACAGCAACAACTCTGTGTGGCCTACAAGAGATAAACGTTAAAGATAAATTTAGACACAGAAAGGCTAAAATTATATGGATAGAGCAAGATAGGACATGCAAAACTAATGATCATACTGTGGGGATGGTAATATTAGTATACGTAAAAGAGACTCAAAGCAAGTTTGGTACCAGCATGAAGAAGGAAGGATAGCTATGATGACAGGAAGTCATTTAATTAGACACCAACCATAAATCTGTATGCTCCTATAATAGAACTTCAGAATACATGAAGCAAAAATGGACAAAATTAAAGAGAGGAATGAACAAGTTTTTAATAATAAGTAGGATTTTAACATTCTTCCTGAGCAGTTTGTAGAAAAACAAGAATAAAGCAAGTAAGACAGAAAATTCAAACACCACCACCAAGGAACTTGACTTAGTTGATATTTATAGAATGTTGTGTCTAACAAGAGCATAATCATTACCCTTTGAGGAGCAAATGTTATATTACCAATATAGATCATGCAGGGACCATATATCTGGTTTTAATAAATTCTAAAAATTAAATAACTTCTCCTACTCTCTTTTCCTTTATCTTTCATGACCACTCCCCTCAATAAATCTTTTGCATAGCTAACCCCATTCAAGAGAGACAATACCTTCAGTCCTGCAAGAAAGCAAGAGGTAAGATAGAAGTTTGGGATTTGGCTCTCTCTCTCTGTCTGGCAGGCAAAGAGTACCCATACAAAATTTTATTTGTACTATTGCAGTTTCTGGCACTGATGGCCAGATTGCTGAAGATTTCACAGGGTTTGGCTTGGAGAAATGTGCTGAATGCCCTTGCTGATGCAGTGATTTGGACATTTAAAAGTTACGGGAAAAACACTGCTTACATAAACGGTAAAGTTGTAATTGGCACCTTCTGTAATGAGAAATGGAGTGCACTGAACAGATAATTAAGAGGCAGTTTGTAAGGTGAACTTTATCTCCTGCAGTGGGAAAGCAGACACAATTCAATAGACCACCAAAACTCTGATAGAACTGTAGAGACCCAGACATTAAAATCCTCAGACTAGTCTATTATGCTAAGGTCAGGGCCCTGAGTAGGAAAAGCAGACAGCATGACATATAGGGTGGGGACACCTAGGCAAATGTCTCCAAAGATTTTGGTTCTGTAAGACTCTCTTGAACCCTGTGACTTTCATGGGTGGCCCTTCCCTCCCTAGTTAGAACTATCGCTCCTTCTCTTCTAGATAGCAACAGCTGTTCCTTCACAAACTTCCATATCCTCCTCTGGCTTATTTGCCAATTGCAATGGTTAGATCCTGTTATAACCACTGGAATATGCTAAAGTCTGTTAAGAGAGAAAAGAAATTTTACACCTTAGAGGTGCTACAGAAATTAACTAACATGTACCAGTAGGGGTTTAAGATGTATTCCTGGGGGTTGAATAAGAGTATGATTGATTCAAGGGCCTACATAAAAGGTTGGATGATAACTAAGAAATTTTGTTACTTGGCAGTCCTTTCTCAGGTTATATAAATTAACTTCCTGTCAAGGACACTGAGGTATAGGATATACTCCTTGTTAGGGTAGCTCTTAGAATGCAATGCTTCATGTTGAGTGATGTGACTGGCAATTGCTTTGACAGGCAATAAAGGAAGGGTAGGGAAGCTGAGGAAAATGGACATATTGGAATTTCCAATTGTAAGGGAAGAATGGAAGAGCAGGAGATTAAAATTGGTTGCCTTGATAAGAAGTCACCATCTCTTGCTCAATTCCAGGACCCAGCCCAGTTTTCTGATTTGGAACCCATTGACTGAAATGGTTGCAGGGTCCCTAGAAGAATTATTCACTGTGGTATACACTGCGATGTTTCCCCAGTATTATATCCTGTATTGTTTCCCCAGTTCTTCTCCCAAAGTACTAGTGGTCATTTACCTAGGTGAATACACACCAGGAAAAAGAAATATCCAAACATTTTGGTCACTAAAGGGCACAAATACTAGTTGACATTAAAACTAGGAGACCTGAAGTATCCTCATGGCTCTACTTTTAGGGGGAGGGCTTGTTGAGGCCATGTAATAAATGGAGTCTTGGCTAGAGTTCAGCTTACAGCAGCTTCACTGTGTTTGCAAACCCACCCAGGGGTCATTTCCCTAGTCTTGAATCTATAATTGGGATTGCATAACAACCACGTTGGGTCCTTTACCTGTTGGATAAAAGCTAATGTGGAGAGGAGGAGAGGCTGGGTGACTCAGTCTGTTGAGCATTAGACTCAGGCTCAGGTCATGATCTCATGGCTCATGAGTTCAAGCCCTACATCAGGGTTTTTACTGTCAGTGAGGAGCATGCTTTAGATACTCTGCCCCCCTCTCTCTCTACCCCTTCCCTGCTCACACTCTTTCTCTCAAGAATAAATATACATTAATTTTTTTTAAAGCTAACATGGAGGGAAAAGACAAATGGAAGCCTCTGATATTGCCCTTCTGTTCAAGATGGTAAATAATGTAAACATTTAATAAAACATTAATTATGTGTTCATAAACATATATCTCCCAGGATGAGGAGAATGGTAGAACTGATCTCTGCCATCTCCTGAATGGAGCCAAAGGATGCAGGGTTGAAGATCGCTACATGTTTACATTTAAAATTCCCCTTCACACACACACACACACACACACACACACACACACACAACAATGAATTTTAGAGAATACTGTAGACTGCTAAAGCAGATTAATATGTCCCCGGTACATTATATGCAGTTGCTGATTTCTCTAATGTGTTTGTTCTTTTCTATTCATAAGAAAAAATAGAGCCAGAGAGAATTAGCATTAGAACTAATAATAATATTATTTACAGTTTGCCCTATATGGCCAGACTGGTTGGTTTGGGGTCTAGAAGGAACAGGGTGGTAAGAATGAAGACAAGGAGATGTGGGCTAAAGGCATGTAGACAGATATTTATACGAACCAGAAAGCATCCACCATGAAAGAGGCACTAAACATCCAAAATGACTTGCACAGCTGACCCTGCTCTTCCTTGGTTATTAGCCACCACAGAACAAGACAATGGACATATAAATGGTCTTGCCACAGTGCAAAGATGGAATCTACATATGTAGTGAACTACATAGACTTTCACTTACGAAGGTTTGCCTATGTAGCTTACCTACCTACTTACCTTTCCAGATACTGGTGCCTCAGAATGTCCAACTTGCCAGTAACAGAGACCTGCACTGAGTCCTAAGACACCAACAAGCCCATTGGTAGCAAACTGCTAAATTGGGACCCTTTCATCCTATACGGTCAGTGAATTTTCCTCACAAGGAAAGATACATACTCTGGGTATAGATTTTCTAGGCTATGTGCAGAACCTCAGCAAGTACCAACATACTGATGCTGACAAAAGACCTGATCTACAGGTATGAAATCCCACATAATATAGCACCCAGTGAGGACCAAATTCATAGATAAGGAGGTGTGGAATTGATCCCATGACCATGCACTCTGCAGAATAATCAACCTTTTTGAACACTGGAATAGCCTAGTAAGGGCACAGCTAAAGGAACAATTTAGAAGAAATGCTCTGAGAGAATGTGTATCATTCTCCAGTATGTAGTATATATAAAAATCAGAGACCTCTATATGGCGCTGTTTCCCCAAAGGAAGAATACATGGGATTAAGTACTAATCAGTGGAAACAAGAGTGGCCCCAGATGCATCCCTCCCACTGAACCATGGAGGACTTTTTGCTTCTTGACCCAAAACTCAGGGGTTGGCTATTTTATTCCACAAAGAGGTCACATTCTTTAAGGGAATGCCATAAGGATTTCTTTGAACTCAAAGATATCACCACTGCAGGAACATTTGGACTTCTAGTTTTCCGGAAACAGCAGGTGAAAAATAATCACCATCTTAGGGAGAGTAATTGGCCCTGATCAAAAGACGAAGATTGTACTGTTTTTTTGTAAACGGCAACTAAGAGAAATATAAAACACAAGTTATCTATTTGGATGCCCCTTGGTCTACCTTTGCCTGTTTATAATGGTAAATAAATGGGCATGCATGATAACCAGGCCCAAGAAAGCAGTATGATAACCAAAGGGAACAGGGATCTGAGTCATGCTTTCTAGGAAGCTACAAAGACCTGCCAGCATGATAGATAAAGATGAAGAGGTACCAGAATGCATTAGGAACTAGAGAATGAGCTATTTGCTGTCACCTCAAGAGTGAGTAGTATAGGGGCTGTAATTTATTCTACAAACTTCACTTTGCTCAGCTTCTCCTCAGGGAGAGAGACTCACAGGGTCTATGGAAGAGCTTCTCACAGAACCTGCATGAATTACTTGTATCTTTTTCATGAAAACTATAGACTCTGATACCCATGGAGTGTTCTGCTCAGATCTCTTTCAAGAGAACCTTGATGTGAAGAGTATCCTTGACCGATGGTCTTGGCTCCATTGGTGTTCACTCAGGGACCTCTCAAAGACAAGGCACAGCCAGGGTAGCAGTCCTGGCCCATTCCTAACACAGGATTACTCTGATGGGGAAACCAATTGCTATGACTGAAGCTTTCTCAGAACCATGCTGTGTCAGAGGGTCTTCCTATCCCATTCTTTCTCTTTTTTCTCTTTTCACAGCTGTCAAAGTTGCACTGTGGTCTGGAGATTTTCCCAGCCGATTTCTGTCCCCTCCTCATCTTTTATCCTTCACAGACAATTCCATAGCAAATCCTTTGTGCAACAAATCCCATCTTGGTGTTTGGTTTTAGGAGGACCCAAACTGACATAATCCATATAATTGAAATGCTTTCTGGCCATACTGTTTGAGAAAATACAAAACACAAATGACCGATATCAGAAATGAAAGTGGAAGTCACTACAGATCATAAAGACTTCAAAAGGATAGTAATGGAATATTTTGTGTGTTTTTCCAAGAAAGAGGGAAGTTTACTGATTAAAAAAAAATCTGACTTTGACTCAGGCAGTCCTACAGGTGGCAAAGATATAGTAATAATTCCTAGCACAAAGGGGTTAATGAATTGGACCTTAAATAAAGATAATATAATTTTGCTATTTCCATATGAACAGATAGATTTGGAATGTTTTTTTTTAAATATAGGAAGTGTGAAAATATAATATTTCAAAATAATTTTTGAGAAGAGCCATGTCATCTTAATAACTTTATTTCTTTTTTAAAGTTATCTTTAATTAAAAAAGGAATCACTCAGAAATGTTTTCAAAATCTCTGTTAACCCCATGTGATTTGTCATTTTCAGATTGTACTTAATCTCAAAACCCTCCACTCTGGCATCATGGATGTAGGGTAAGAAAAATAAATTAATATTGGAAATTAAATAATAATCAGAAAACTTAGTAACTGAGATTACCTCTTCAATTATGATTAGGAATAAAATCAGACAAATTGCTTAGTGATCTTTCTAAAAGCAGGATATATGGGTTTAGCCAAATTTCTATGAACTAGAGGATTTTTTTTCTTAATATGGAAGAAGTGCCTCCACAGGTGATTTAATGAAATAATGTATCTTTTTTATGAGTGCCAGAAAAGTGATTTGAGCAGGAGTATGTCCATATTTGTAAGAATGTCCATATATTTCCTTGATTCAATAAAGTAATATTGAGAAATCGGGAAAGTGATTACTATTATGGTCAAATAAACACTTGAATATAGACAAACAGTTATTTAAATATTTATAGAAGTTTAATTTTTGCAATTTCAAGTCCTCCAAAATTTCTGCCTAGATTCATCTTTGTTTAAGAAAAAAAAATCTCTTTAAAGGTTAGATTTAGAAATGCATATTAGATTCTTGTGCTTTTAAAACACTACTATTTCTCCTCTACTAGGTTCTTGCCCCAGGCAAAAACCAACGCCTAACACAAATATTGAAAAAGAAGAAGAAAAAAAGAAACCTCAAGAGACACAATAAGGTATCTTAGGATTTTAACAATCAAAAAGGCAAAGGTCATATGGGTTATTTGAAAACTCCTTTGAGGGAAAAATTGATCCATTCCTTTAATGTTCTCCACAACAAGGATTAATTCTCTTTGAGTACTTTAAATAATATAAGGGAAAACCCATTCAGGAAAGGAGACTCAATTCACTGCTCTGACCCCCTGAGCCATCTGAGAACTTTCAAAACCAATCCCAGACTAATATATTCTCTATTGATTTTGATTTTTATATTATCTTAAACCCAGAGAGAATTTATTTCCTTCTAAAAATATAGTTTAAAATGATCAAATAATACTCTATCCCCAAAGTTGCTACCAAGAAACACTCCAAACACTAGCAAAAAGTTCAAAGTAGAGGCAGGATGCATACAGTAGGGAATAAGAGGAATATAAATTGAAATTTTACCAATTCACTAGTCATAATTTATTATTTCAAGGTGATTAATATTAAACAAGTTAGACTTTAATAAATTTGCAAATAATAATAAAACATCTGGTTTTATAACATTATAGTTTATATGTAACATAATATAAATATATATCATATATTGATAAAGCACTTTGTAGCTTGCAAATGACATTATCAAATATAATCCACACAGCAATGATGTGATTAGGCTTTGCTGTTAAATTGCACTTAATAGTTTGTAAAAGCAGTCTGTGGGCGAGCGGGAAACCTCGGGGGTTACCACTGGGAGGCGGGGCTGGGGCAGTGGGCCAGCCTCCTTATGGCTCTGTTGAGCCCCCTCTGGACTCGGGTATTGGAGGCACTGACAATGACTGGTAGCCTCCAGCCTTGCAAAGGTGTGTTCTAGGTCATTGGTTTCTAAGTGTTCAGTTGGATTCATTGGACTGGGCAATAAAGGGGGAAAATGGCAAAAATCCCATGAAATGACTATCCTACTCATTATTTATGATGTGTTCCCTGATGCATGCAAAGAGCTTTAAGATGCAGGTGAGCAGTTAGTGTCTTCCCCAGCAGATGTAGCTGAAAGAATTGACAGAATTATTACAATGTTGCCTACGAGTGTCAATGCGATAGAAGATTATTCTGGAGCAAATGAAATTCTAAAAAAAAAGTGAAGAAAGGCTCACTTTCAATAGATTGCAGTACTATCGATGCCACAGTTTCAAGAGAATTGGCCAAAGAAGTTGAGAAAATGGGAGCAGTTTTCATGGACGTCCCTGTTCCTGGTAGTGTGGGGGCTGCTCTGTCTGGAAACCTCCTATTTTTGGTGGGAGAAGTCAAAGATGAATTTGCTGCTACAAAGAGTTGCTGCGGTGCACAGACTCCAATATGGAGTACTGTGGAGCTGTTAGGACTGGGCAGGCTGCAAAGATCTGCAACAACATGATCGCTATTAGTATGATTCCAACTGATGAAGCTATGAAACTTGGAATCAGGTTAGGGCTTGACCCAAGACTACTGGTTAAAATCCTAAATATGAGCTTATGATGGGGTTGGTCAGGCAACATAATCCTCTACCTGGGATGATGGATGGAGTTCCGTCTGCCAATAAGTATCAGGGTGGATTTGGAGCAACACTCCTAGCTAAGGATCTGGGGTTAGCACAAGACTGCCACCAGCACAAAGAGCCCCATCCTTCTGGGTAGTCAAACCCATCCAAACTAGAGGATGATGTGTGCCAAGCATTACTCAAGAAAAGACTATTCAGACCTTTCTAGTTTCTATCAGAGGAGACCTTCTGAGTTTGCCCTTTGGCTGTGGGTACTGTTGGCAACAAAACTCTATCTTGGGCCCTCCTTATAGCTCACCCCACAAGTGAATGGGTTTAGTCAAAGGTCACCTGTCTGCCTTTGATTATCTAGGTCCCAGTAAACCCTAGAATTTTTCACCCATTTTTAACTGCTTGTTCTTTTTTATCTATTTTAGCAAACGTGTATTATCTGATTTTTTTTTTTGTTCTGCAAGCCGCTGATGGTCTCTGTTAACAAGCTGACTGACCTTTTTCAAAAGTTTGATCCCTGAGCATCTTCAACTAAATCGTGTCATGCTTTAATCAGGATGTTATTTACCTCACTTTACAAATAAGAGCAAATATTTTTTTAACAGGATGAAATCTATCTTTTTAAAATTTATTTAAGTTTTTTCATTTATTTTGAGAGACAGAACCAGCCGGGGAGGGACGGAAGAGAGAAGGGGACAGAGGATCTGAAATGGGCTGTGTGTTGACAGCAGAGAGCCCAATGTGGGGCTTGAACTCATGAACCATGAGATCATGACCTGGGCCGACGTCTGACCTTAAATGACCCAGGAGTCCTCAGGATGAAACCGATCTAAAAGAAAGTGGTGTGAAGAAAGGAGTCAGAAAAAGGGGAAGTATAGTGAATTAAAACTGGTGCTCCTCAGGAAATTTGTCCTATCGACCAAGTGGTGGTATTCTTGCATTATATGATGTCTTCAAGATCATTCATCTTGTAGCATGTTAACATCACTCCATTCTTTTTTATTGCTAACCAATATCTAATTCTATTAATGTATATTATGTTTATTCATCAGTTGATGGGCATTTGTTTTTACTTTTTGACTATCAAAAATAATCCTGCTATCATATCCGTGAATAAGTGTTTGAGTGAACATATGTTTTTAGCTGATTCAATGTTTTCAATGTTTTTCAATGTGTTTGTCAGATTTTGATATCAGAGTAGTGCTGAACTTATAAAAATTAGTTAAGAAGTATTTTTCTTCTTCTGTTTTCGGAAATAGATGGTGTGGAATTGGTATTATATCTTCCTTAAATGGTAGAAGTCACTAATGAAACTGTGCAGAATTAGAATTTTCTGTGTTGGGATACTTTAAACTATGAATTCAGTTTTGGTTGATTATGTCAAGCAATTGGTTATAGAGTTGCTAGTGTTTCTTTCTTATCTTCTTAACATCCCTGGGATCTGTAGGGAAATCCCCTGTTTGATTCCTGACATGAATAATTTGTGTTTTCTCTCTTTTTTTAATAAGTCTACCTAGAGGTATTTCAATTTATCAATTATTTTGAACAACTAATTTTGGTTCTATTATTTTTCCTCTATTTTTTTCTCCTCAATCTCATTGATTTCTTTTCTTACTGTCTTTCTTCTTGTTTTTCACTTAATGTCTTTTTTTTCTAGTTTCTTAAGGTGGAAGCTTAAATGATGGATTTGATACCTTTTTTCTTCTGTAAAATAAGCATTTAATGCCATACAGTAGTCCCTTCTTATCCACAGGGGGACATATTCCAAGACTTTCAGTGGAGGCCTTAAACCATGGATAGTACCAAATCCTATTATTTGCTGTTTGTTTGTTTGTTTTTTTCACTATAATTACATACTGATCAAAGTTTCATTTATAAATTAGTCACAGTACTCTGAGTTTCCTGGATCTGTGGTTTGTTTTCTACTATTAACATTGGAAAATTCTCAGCCATTTTACCTTAAATATATTGTTTGTTTGTTTCTTCTCTATCTGGTATTCCCATTTTGGATATGCTATACCCTTTGAAATTGTCCAACATTTTTTGGATATTCTGTTACACATCCCCCCTTTTTTCATTATTTCTTTTTTCTTTCCTTTTTAATTTGGAATGTTTTCATTAACATATATTCAACCTTAATTACTCTTTCCTTCACTCTTTGCAGTCTCTTCACAATCCCACAAACAGCATTCTTCATTTCTGTTACAATATTTTTATTTCTACCATTTCTTTTTTTATTCTTTCTTAGAGTCGCTTATACTACCTGTCTCTTTTTTTTTCCATGTTTTCCACTTTTTACGTTAGAGTCCTTAGCATATTACTCAGAGTTATTTTAAATCCCCAGCTGACAATTTCAAAATCCTTGTCATATCCGATTCTGTTGCTTGCTTTGTCTATTCAGATTGTGATTTTTGCCTTCAGCATGCCTTGTGAGGTTTGTTGAAAGCTGGTCATGATGTATCAGGTGAGAGAACTGAGGTAAATAGGCCCTATTGATGAAATGTGGGGAAAAGAGGAAGCATTCTAGAATTCTGAGCAGGACTCAGCCCAATAGTGAGCCTGTGCTCCTGGGCTGTGTGCTTCACAAATGCTTCTCAGCTTTATTTAGACTTAAGTAAGAACAGAGGATGAGTGATGGCTAGAATTAGATATTTCCATTATTCTAAGGTTGGTTAGGTAAAATGGTTTCTCCTTTCTTGAAGGGTCTAAAGAATTCTGGTCAATTACAAAATGGTTAGTTTTCATTTGGCTATGCCAGAGCAAGAAAGAAGCTTTCTCTTAGCTTCACCTTGAGAATATGGTAAGACTGCTTGAGGTAAAACTCACAAAAATGTGAGGCATCCCCTAAGGCTCAGCCTCTAGGAACTTTTATCTCTCAAGCTACTATATGGCTAGTCTCCAGCACTTGGTTAACCTTTGAATGTTTCTTTCAGTTCTGGTTCTAGAAATGTTTTCTGTTCCTGGTAAGTTACGATTCTCTGTATCTGCCTGTCCCTCCAGTTTTGGGGACAGCCATTTGTTTCGTGGTGGCAATCTTCTGATGGAACTAAGAGTCATCGATTTCAGTTTTTTCCCTATTCTTCTGGTGAGAACAGGAGTGAAGACTTCGGCTCTCTTCACATGTCAGACCTGAGACTGGTTCTATACTTTAACAAAAAAAAATGTTACAAATCCCTGAATGATGCAATGTGGAGAGTTCTTTCTTTGTTAGCAATTTGCAGGTGATTCACATAGTTGAGTAACCAAAAGCTGTGTGTTTAAGGCCACCAGAGAGTTTCCTTGTTTTACGATGAATCTCAATATTGTACAGAGTGTACATTTGTTTCTGGTCAGTACAGAGCATCAACTGCAAATTTCTCAGGATTCTTTTTCTTCACACGAAAATAGTGTGTCTTTGTGTTTTTTAATTATTCTCAGCTCCTTCGTTACTCTGGGATATGAGTGCCAGAGCCTATTCACATACCATTTGTAATCAATTCTTTTCCTATAAATAAGGGGGTTTTACTTTACCTTTGGGTTAACTCTGATATGAAACTCCAGGTGACCAATCAAT
Organism: Panthera uncia; assembly: GCF_023721935.1. NCBI lineage: Eukaryota > Metazoa > Chordata > Mammalia > Carnivora > Felidae > Panthera > Panthera uncia. Next base: position 110,469,726 of record NC_064811.1, on the reverse strand, counting down.
TTCATCCTATACCCGGCTTGACCATCATTTGACTTGATGGGTCTCCATCATACACTTGGACTTTTAGATATGCTGAGTTTGTGTTTTAGGGTTCTTTCCTTTTTTTTAGAGGAAAATTTTAAAAAGAGACAAAAGTCCTCTTTCTCTAAAGTTCTACACCAACATAAATATTATTTCTTAGTTTAGACTCACAAGTATCAAGACTCTTGTTACTGCACGGCCATCTCTGTATCAACTATATATTACAGTATTATTGTATTATGATGAACATAGGCTGATACAACTACAAAAGGTAAGTCCAGACATCTGTGTGTAGGAGAGAAAGTATTAATTGAAAATGAAGTCTTTTCAGTGGGAAATACGAAATTAGGGGCCTTCTGAGACATGATAACTATCTTTAGTCCAGAGAGAAAAGAAAAAAAAAACAAAACAAAACACCTATGATCTCTAAAATAAAAGATAAGTGAGATGTGATTCAAAACCTGTATATATATGTACATATATATATATATATACATATATACATATATACATATATGTACATATATATATATGTATGTACATATATATATATGTATATATATATATCTTTATTTTTCTTCAATATTATATATATATATCTTTATTTTTCTGCAATATTTAAACTTATATGGAAAGTTCTGGTATGTTTCATATGTGCTAAACAACTTAAATGAGCCAGGATTTGGATGTTGGTTTTCCCAGAGCACTGTTGAACATGTTTATGCATCTTTGAATGCCACATTTGATGTCAGTGGCAAGGGAACATGTAATTCTGTGCCATAGAATGAAGGTCACTTGATCAGTTGCCTTCTTCTCACTCACATCCTCAGAGCTGCACCTTACAGCATGCAACATTTGACAGCCCAGACACTTTCCCAAACTAAAAAACAAAACAAAACAACAAAAACTTGTAATACTTCACAAAACATGGTTCACAAATCGTTTTTGTTCATATCATATGGATGGTTTTAAAAATGTCCATTTCCACATCCTACTTAAGATATATTGCATAAGAGTCTTTGGTCTTTGAGAAACTGCATTTGAAAAAGTTCTAATTTAGAATGAATCCTAAAGTACTTTTTCTTCTAAGAACAATGTCAAGTTTAGGGATAATTCTACAGCAGTCATCCTCCCTCGATATTGAGTATTATTCTTTCATGGGTAATACTGTGGAATGTTTTGGTACAACCTCTTGCCTTAACAAAATTATCTTTAGTATATTTACATTATTTATGAACTATTGTGGAATATTTTTAAAAATTTCGCAGGAGGATGCTATATGTAACTTTAGGTATTTTTTCCCCATCTAGAACAACTTGTCTACATGGTAAGCAATCTATGCTTATTTTTAACTCTGAAGTAGAAGCTTTTAATTCTTTAATGCATGAGCTAAATCTATGAAATCAGTTCCTTCTTTAAGATGTATTGCAGTTCATAAATCTAAATAGTATGAACTTTGTTAAGATTTACACATACTCTAAGTTATTATTCCATCATATTGAATGCTTGGATAATTAAGTATTTATTTGGGGGACAAGGAAGAGAAGATTTAGCTGGAGAGAAGGAAATAGGGCAACTCCATTATAACTTGATAAAAAAAATGTATTTTATTAAGAAAGATGCATACTAATAGATATTTTGGGTGATTATTTTTGTTCTTATGACACTATGCCAAACTCTATCATATGTAGGTTCACTCTCATTTACCTATAGATGTGGTATGTGTAGATGATGGTAATTGTCTGGGTCCCCATCATTATAAGTTAGCAGTAAAAGGAGCCGAGGAAATAAACACCATAACAAGAAAACTTAAGTGAATTAATCATGTATAATATTCTGCAATATCAGGTTGTAAATTACATCAGCACACTTCTAGCCCACATGTGAACCAATATCAATGATCTTGACAGCTTTTATATTGTTTGCTGGAAATATACTGGAATATTGAATGACTAAACGCCTACAGATCAGGTGACGAATCTAGTGACCTCTGGAATTTTATGAATGCTTTAATTCGGTGAGGATGTGTCCTCCAGTTATCTTCTTTTGCTAAGACACAATGCTGTTGTCATTTTTTTTTAATATGGAGGGGAGAGAAGATATGAATTCAATGGAAATGGACTGACAAACATGTACAAACTTCTGAGCAGGCTTCCATAGGTAAATAATTCATTACATGTAGAAATACAGGATTTATTTGTTTGTTTGTTTATTTATTTATTTATTATCTTTTAAAGTTTATTTATTTATTTTGAGAGAGACAGCACAGGAAGGGCAGAGACTTGGAGAGAGTCCCAAGCAGGTTCCATGAAGTCAGCACAGAGCCCGATGGTGGGGCTCAAACTAATGAACCATGAGGTGGTGCCCTGAGCCAAAGTCAAGAGCCAGATGCTTAACTGACTGAGCCACCCAGGCACCCCCAGAATTTATTTTTTGCACACTTAATACCCATATACTTTCCTCAGAGCATATGTCTTTGCAACATATACCTAGATGGAAATATAACGAACATTTTTCTATGAGAAGTAGACTTATCTGTATGCTGACCTTTTTCTCCATGGTATTTCAAGGGAAGGTCAGTGGTCTTCAGCCAAGGACACAGGAGAAGCAGAAAACCGCTTGAGCAGCATGGGATAGGTAACCTATGTAAGTTTAATCATTCCACTGGTAACAGTTGACACATAAATATATATAAATATGATGAACTGAGGGCCACGAGGGTGGCTCAGTCATTTAAGCATCAGACTCTTGAATTTGGCTCCGATCATGATCTCCTGTTTGGTGACATCAAGTCCTGCATCAGGCTCTGCACTGAGAGCACTGGAGCCTGCTCTCTTCCTGTCCCTTACCCACTTATGTCTGTGTCCTCTCTCTCTCTCTCTTTCTCAAAATAAATAAATAAACATTAAATCTGTTCAAACATCTATGTTTTCCATAGTCAAGTTCCAAATGAATATGATATTATTTTTATTGTATAGAATTAAATGATATTTTTGATATTTAATTTGGATGGAATGAATTCTGTAATGAAGTAATAAAAGTATAAGAAATGCATGCTTATATCAGTGAGTAAAACCCTCATTCTGAGGTATTTAAAGTAAAAAATTAAAGGTAAAATTTTACTGACAAAGACGTAACATATCTCTCATTCTATTTGTTCTCAACTTAATATCTATCAGTTCATATGATTATGTTGATTTGAATTTTTATTTCAGTGCTGTATTGAAAGTCATTGGATAGTGGTGCCTGGGTGGTTCAGTTGGTTAAGCATCCGATTTCGGCTCAGCTCATGATCTCACCGTCCGTGAGTTCAAGCCTCTCGTCCAGCAATGTGCTGACAGCTCAGTGCTTGGAGCCTGCTTCAAATTCTATGTCTCCTCCTCTCTCTTCCCCTCCCATGTTCATGCTCTGTTCTCTCTGTCTCTCAGTAATAAATAAATGTTAAAATAATTTTTTAAAAAAGAAAGTCATTGGATATATTATATCCATATATATACATATATAAATAATATCCAAAATATTATATATTTTTATAATACTTTAAAAATTGGTAATGGAATTTAGAATTGTTAATAAGTAAATCAGCTGGCAACTTACTTTCTTCTTTTCCAAATACATACAATCTTAATGAATAGAACCTGGTTCCTGAATGTCTTTCAGTTGCTTTTAGCCTTGCCACTTCTTTATCTGATAAATTATCCTATTTAAATAAGCGTTCATTGAATTAAGTTAAAATATACTTTGTTCTGTATTTTAAAAGTCTTCCCAAGTACGGCTTCCTGGTAACTGCTTAAGGTTTCTTTTGGAATATTGAAAAGACTCAGCTTGTTCCTGCTTAGAAAAGGTTTGCTAAAAAATATAATTCAAAAGAGGCGTTCTAATAGTTCATTGATATTAATACAGCTTGTGCTTCAGCAATACTGCATAGAAATGAAATTAAAATCATAAAAGCAGAAAAAGACATGCAGATGCGTTACGAACGGCAACGTACAGGAAGCAGAGCGACCCACAATCAACTTTCATTACTTTCTCATTTTTCTCTTTTATGCACAGTCAACAGTGCTTTCCTTCTCTTTTATTTATTCTGCCATTTATTTCAATGTTAACCCAAATCTCCCTTGAATACTTTCCCCTTACTTTTTATTTCATATTCTCAATTCTTCTGAAGTTATTTACAATTATGAAAGTATATGAAGCAGTCTTTCCGGCACATATTTTTTTGTTTGTTTGGACTGTTATATATGAAGAAAATGGAGGCTTTTTTTTTTTTTCTGTGTGTGTGTATGTGTGTGTGTGTGTGTGTGTGTGTGTGTGTGTTTTAATAAATATCTTGGATCTAGCAACTGAATCGAAACTATATGCAATTTTACATTAATGGATATGGAGGGTTAGAACAGAGAAACAATGCACGAATACACAATTTATACAAAGTGTAATAGGAGATATATGAACTGAGTAATGTAGTCACAGCAGTGCCTAGAATATTGCCTAAAAGGAAGAAGGTGCTTTATTAATATGTGTTACAAAGTTAAGTTGTGAACTAGTTCTTAGATGTTTCCTTTTAGTAAGATATTTTATTATAATTAATATACATAAAATTATTATATCCTTATCCCGTTTCCTCTTTTGAATGATCCATGTGCATTTGAAAAGAAGTTGTATTGTCATCCAAATGCAGAGTCATAATGCATCCATAGAATTTACCTTATTGATCATATTCTTTATATATTAAAAGATTATAAACTATTACTTACAATTTAACAACTTGATTTATCTTAGGCTAAGATTGATATATTGAATTAACCTATTTTTATTGTTCTTCTGTTAACTTCTTGTCAATTTTATCAGTGGTGTTTTTCGAAGATGGTGATTGTCTTATGGTTAATGGATATTTATCCATGCCATATCCTCACTTTGGAAATTGTGCTAATATATTATGAAGGGTCTTTTGTCTTGATTTTCTTGTGGAGAATTTTACCTTTTTAGGTACCGATACCTATTTCATTTTCAGGTCCTGATCCCTATTTCATTTTGGATTGTATTCATCCGGTATACCTTTTTGTCTTTCCTTCATTTTAGTATCTTTTTATTTTAGGTATATACCTTCTAGAAACATACACAAGGATTTTCCTTTGCAAGTCATTCTGAAATTATTTGTCTTTGAAAAGAGAAAAAATCCCATTTACATTTGGGGGCAGAATCTTTTATTCAGTCTCATATCTGCCATCTCAATATGATATTTTTCACATACTGGTCTATTTCTATTGACATTTTTTGTCTGTTTTGTTTTGGTAGTTTGGAAACTTTACAATTTTTTTTTTCTAGCGTTCACCTTTTTCCTAATTGCCTGGAGACAATTCTTCATGGAGTTTCTGCAAGTCTGCATAAGCTTTTGTTAACTACTTTTTCAGGACATTTGTATTGCAAACAGCCTTGGAAGACTGAGATAGTGACTATCTTCAGGAAAGAGAACATATTTGTTTTCTGAGCAAGAAAATAAAGATGATGTCTCCAGCTGCGGCCAAGTTTAGGCAAATTTTCTACCAGCCCACATTAAAAGATGTAAGCTTCTTAAATTTGGGGTTCCTCAGCTGTGACACGAACCTACTGTAAGAGCAACATCCACCTGTGCCCTTCTCAACATCACCCCCTCAGGACCTGGCAGTAGGGAAGTGAAGGGAATTGAGAATATTGTCCTATTCTCTCCATCAGGGGTGGCTTGTCTACTGCTAGCTCCTATGAAACTGGCAGCCTGACTTGTTAGCTTGCAGGTAGGATAAAATTTCACGTGTACGTAGTTTTTGACGTTAATACACATATTTCCTTTCATCTACCTTTACATTACTTCCGTTCAGATGGCCATCTCCTCAATGTCTTTTGCCTGCTATCTATTAGCCATAGGCAATCATAAGCTGCTTCTACTTTCTTCTTTTTCTTTTCTGTTTTTCTCCAGTTTATATCATTACCTTTTTTGTCAAAGCAAATGACATTTTATAACAGTCTTCCATCTTTAGCCCCTTCCTGTATTAGTAATAAATTTATAAGCAGACCTGTTCAACTCTCACCAAGTATACTTTTGCCCAAATGTGACTAAGTAAGCTCATGTAATGTTGATGAAGAACAAATGGGGAACATAACTAAAGCCACATGTAGCCTGAGGATGATTTGGGGGACTTTCTGAAATAAGAATATTGACAAATGTGCCATGGAATTCTTTAAACTGATGAGACTGGAAAGCAGATTGTAAACTAATATATTTTTTTAAGTTTATTTTAGTTTTTTGAGAGAAAGAGAGAGTAAAAGAGAGAGAGGGAGAAAGAGAGAAAACAGGGAAAGGGCAGACAGAGGGAGACACAGAATCTGAAGCAGGCTCCAGGCTCTGAGCTGTCAGCACAGAGCCTGACATGGAGCTGGAACCCATGAACCCTGAGATCATGACCTGAGCCGAAGTCGGATGCTTAACCAACTAAGCCACCCAGGTGCCCCTAAAGTAATATTTTTGATTTAAGTCAAGACGGAGTACAATATCCTTCTCTTCTACCACTTATATCCCTGAATCACAGCTTGTCTCAAGTCATAGAACAATGATGATATACCTAAAGAGTCAGAGGTTTAAAAACTGAATTATTTCATGGCTGTGGATCCAAAATAAGTTTAAGAAGCTAGCACTGTAGGTGAGGGCAAGACCATAAGGTGTGTTACAAGTTTTTTCATGCTGTCATTCAATTTCTTCCTAATACTTGCATTGTTACGTGAAATGTATGGTGTCCTCATAATTTTAAATTTGAATTAAAAGGTATCCTGTAATAGCTTTATGTTTAAAGAATCACATTCTAAAAAGTATAAATGTGTACTTAAATAAGAAAACTGATTCCACTTTTTGAAGTTATATAGAATGTTATTTATTAATCCTGGCAATGTTTATTCTATCCCTTTTTCTTTTCTCTCCAAGTACTCTGTCTTCTTTTGACAGATTAGAGGGGACCCAATTATTAAGACAGAGGGCTTTATTCTTTGATGGGATAAGTATGATTATTGAGAAAATGAACTGTAGTAAAAGGTACTTCTTTTAAATAAGGCCGTGAAAATTACCAAGACTGTGTGGATGATTGGCCATTCTACACTGTAGCAGAATGAATGAAATATAAACTATATTTCCTGGGAAACGGAAACTATACTTGCTTTCTTTAGCCAACAACAAACATCTCTGAAATTAGAACATTTGAAATTCAACCATATATGTTTCCATTTGATTTGCCAGTTTGTTTTTCTTTTTTAAATTTTTATTTATTTATTTTGAGAGAGACAGAGACAGCATGAGGGAAAGGGGCAGAGAGAGGGGGAGAGAGAGAATCCCAAGCAGGCTCCACGCCTGCCCAAAGTGGGTTTGGAACTCAGGAACTGTGAGATCATGACCTGAGCCGAAATCAAGAGTTGGGTGATTAGCCTACTGAACCACCCAGGTGACCCTGATTTGCCACCTTAAACCTACAAGAAATAAATTATTGTGTTTTATTTACCTAATTTATTAACTTCACTACCGAGCAAGGAAATGGGAATCTGTACATACTCAGGATCTATTTGTTCATCGCCACAGACTGAAACACTGTGACTTTTAGTCACACTTGAGAGTGCTTGCTCAGGGCCCAAGCTTGCTGTTTCCCTTTAATAGAGAAGGAGGTGTCATTCATCATTATGTGAGGTGGAGCTGGGGTCAAAAGATTTCCAAATAAATCCCGAAAGGCAGTCAATTAGTCATTACTTTCACAGCTTGTCCATACATCTCTTGTTAAGTGAATGTTTATACACTTACCCTCCCTAAAGGCCTACCAGTAACTTTATGAAACATGGTGACATAGAGCTGTGACACAGCCCTGTTACAAACTCTGTCTCCAGTGGCAGTTAATCACAGGATGCCATGAGCTCAACAAAACCTCAGCACAATACCGTGAAGATCTGCTGTGATTGTTTCCGCTATAAATCTTGTGAATGTCTTTTACTTTACCAAACAAACTATTAATAAATTCAACTTGCAGTAAGGAAAACACATAAGAAACAGTGTATTTCATGATGGCTTTTGAGTAGTGTCTTAAATCAGACTCTGAAGTAGTAATTACTATTTTTTTAAAATCTTACATTTGCGAGTAGAATATCATGTTTGCCCACTGTTTATTAGAAGCCCAGCATTACATAAATGTCAGCCATCTGATACCAGAAACAAACATTGTTAGAACTCCCAAAGCATCAGAGAAATAAGGAGTAAGTATATAACTTTCTTCTGCTATTAAGTAGCAATTACTCGAGTCTCTCTGGAACAGAGTAAGAATGGATTCCTGGCTGTGGCTACAAACTAAAACCAATTAATTATTTCACTTCTTTTGGTGTTAATTTTACTGTATTGAATATATGCATTTTCATAAATAATAGTTATACACTTTGGAGAAGTTACTTTAATATATTTTATGTTACCTGAATGAAGTTCAAAAAAATACTTAGTCACTTTCAAAAACTTACATCTCATTTTGTAGTAAAGAAAGTAAAATAAATTCGACTCAGATATTTCTAAAAATTCTACAGGGAAATAATTACATTAGTCATTGTAAATGCTAAATGCAAGCAGGTGTCACTCTATAATATAAATAAAGTACTGTTATAGTTATCATAATAGCCTATGCCACACATCCTAGAATGAATATTTTGTAGTAGGTAGTGACAACCATGATAAAGGATCAGATAATATTCATAAGGGACATGTCATAGAAAAAGAAAAAAAAAACAAACTAAAGTTTCAGCTAAATTGATTTGCTTCTCTTTGTCTTTCTCTGTTTCCTTTTCTATTTTTAGGAATATTTGGAAGCATATTTGTTTTTGTCTAGAGATGTGAATCATTTGGATTTCACATCTCTGTGCTGAGTTTGATGGCTTCTTAATAGTTCACAAGTACATATAAACCTAATACATAATTCACAAAATAAAAGCAATCAGTAGTTTAATGGTATATGTTATTGGAATTGACAAGCTTTGGTTTTGCCTGTATAGAACTAAATACATGATTCTCATCATTCTCTTTCTTGAACCCTTGAATTCTTGTTTTTATAAATATGAATGAAATTACTGCTCACTAATTTACTCTGGAAATAAAAGAACTTGCAGCAAAGGAGAACCAGCCACTGCACAGGTTGACTTCCAATGCATTCAAAATGACTACATTTAAGGACTACCAGATAGATCACTCCGTATCTACATGTGTGGAAGCATTCTTCAATTAGATAAATGCTAATTTTGTCACCAGATATAATTTTGATGCAAAGGTTAGTATTGTCGTTGAAACAGGAATACTATGTTATGTAATTTATTTCTAAGAAATTTATTTTTTTAATTTATTTATTTTGAGAGAGAGAGCACATGAGCAGGGAAGGGGCACAGAGAGAGAGAAGCCCAAGCAGACTCCTTGTTGACAGCACAGAGCCCAGTGCAGGGCTCGATCTCACGAGCCATGAGATCAGGACCTGAGGCAAAACCAAGAGTTGGACACTTACCTGACTGAGTCACTCAGGCACCCCTATCCCGAATAAATTTAAATCAAACCTAGTACAATATAGCAGTTTAATAAATGTCTAGTAATAATAGATGAATTATGTTTGTACCAGCTGTGGTTCTGTTGTCTCTGAAAATGTATCCAAATAATATAAGTGGAAAGACTCACTAGAAATTCTTCATTTAATATATTATATTATATATTATTACTTTGAAGTGATTTGAGGATTGTTTCCACCTGTTTATGAGCTTATGTACAGCATCATATATGTTTTCAAAGTTAATATTTTCAATCCTTTATTTTTTTGTTATGTTATTGTTTTGATCACAAACATTTATGGATATGTGTGTAAATTAATGTTTATATCCAAGTTAGTGCTAAAACAAATATTTTAAATAGCTTTTCTTGTGTGTGTAGAAAGTGTAAGAAAGCAAAAATCTAAGTAATATATATAGATACAAATGGAAATGTGAGTAATATAGACATCTTATCACTCACATCCCAACTTCTTTTAATGCTAGCCTTCACTGACTTAAAAATGCATATGAGAAAGCTATAAATATGAGGGAATGTATTATCTGCTAATTTTTTATTATTGTGGTTGGAATGACAAATAGTAAAGTTATTTTCCTCGGAAATAATTTGTGCAAAATATATCATTAAAGAAATCTCCTTTAGACCAATGAACTATTTAAAAAGATTCTGCTCATTCATACATTTTTATTTAAAGAATTTCTCCTTGGATTATACCAGAATATGAAAAATTGACAAATTAAATAATATCTTTTAGAATGTGGTATAGTCATTATTAAGGTCATATATATATATATATGTGTATATATATATATATATGTGTATATATATATATATATAAAATCATCAGTAAGGTCATTAGTAATGTCATATATAGAGTCATTAGTAAGGCTATATGTGTGTGTGTGTATATATATATATGTGTGTGTGTGTGTGTGTGTGTGTGTGTGTGTATTTTTAGATTAATTAGGCCTTGTGGTACTGTTTCTCAGAGAAATTTAGTTTTATGTGTTTTTTTCTTACAAAATAGTATTTCTGAACATGATTAAACTAAACTGTTAAAATATGTTCACTGATAGCTTAGTCAGCTTAAATAATATGAATAATATATTTTTATCTGCTATACTTATTTTGTAATGGGACTAAATGTTTACATACCATAATTGGGCTTCCTATGCAACTAAGGAAGAATCATGGCAGAAACCATTAGTTATCCCCTAATATTTTCTTACTTTCTATTATAAAAACAGAAAATTTAACTGGATACACTGTTATTCAGTATAAGGACAACTACTTTCCTTGCAGCTAGATATACTCCCATGAGTAAATTCTGACAAAACAGATATAAACGTAAGTGTTTTACAGAAGCTTTCTTGAACACTTCTTTAGATTATACATCTGATGCTGTCACTTTCACATCTTTTTGTTTCTCCTTCATCCACCTCAGGACACAGCTTCCACCTTGAACCAAGAGAATGAGAGTAGACTGGTAAATTTAAAGGAGTCTGGATCCATCAGACTTGGATTTGTGCCTCCGAAGTTTACATGAGGGAAATAAATTTCTATCTTTGGTATGCCTCCCTTATTTTAGATTTTTCTATTATCCATAGCCAAATCCTATGTAATACAGGAAAGAAAGGACCAGGTTATAAATACACTTGAAAGAGTGAGGAGACATCTCTTGTCATTGCAATTCTCTTAAATAATTATGTAATTACTTAAGAGCTACACATTGAAGATAAATCTGACAGAAGCCTACTTTTGTTTGGCGCATGAGGTAACAATATTACTTATATTTTAAAATGTTGTAGAAAAGAAAAAAAAATCAAAGAGAATACTTGAGAGAGACTGTATGTGGCCTGGAAAATCTACTAGCCTATCTGGTCCTTTGCAGTAAAATTAGGCACCCCAAATATTGATTTTCCTCTAATTCTCTATGACTTTCACCTTTATATTTATTATTTCCTTTTATTGAGCAGCCTTGAACCAACACAATTCGTATTTCCTATTCCAATCATTACATATGTTATGTTGACTATTTGGCATTAAATGAAAAATGTCTTTATATTTTGAATGTCTGTCTACAGATTCATAGAGTTAGACTATTTAGTTGTCATTCACATATTTAGACATCTAGACATTGTGGTTAAATATGATCTCCTAAATAGAAATTTGAAACTCTTTCATCCGACTTTTAGTGTTGTTATCTTGGATTAGGTGCTGTGATAATGACTGACTTCACCCATTGTAGATCATTACATTAGTTAAACCTTTGAAATCCGTGGTGCCTCTGTCTTTTCATCACATGATTAACACCTCCATGTCCAATACTAGCCTATTTTTTCACCATTAAGGTTAAACTTTGAAGGCAAAATAATGGTATTCTTGTAAAGGAAGATCTTGACAAATAATGTTAAAACAGTGTTTTATTGATTAGGGCCAAAAAACACAGTTTAGAGTTGTCATATTAGACTTCCAGCAGCTGTATTTTGAAAGGAAATAAAAACTATACAAGCACATGAGAGAACAAACAGGATATTTATCATAAGTGATGGTTGACTTTATGTATAGACTTTGTTAGACTATGGTGACCAGTAGTTTGGTCATACATTTGTCTCGATATTTCTGTATTTTTTAGATGTGATTAATTTTAAAAATCAGGTGAGTTTAAGCAAAGGAGATTACCCTCCATAATCTGCATGAGTCTCATTCAATCAGCTGCAGATATACAGTGCAAAGTCAGATTTTTCAAAGAGGGAATTCTGCCTCCAGACTACAACATAGAAATTTTGCCTGTTTCCAACCTTTTGTTTCAAAAATATAACATCAAATCTTACCTGAATCTCCAGCCTGCCAGCTTGCCCGCCAGATTTCAGATTTGTCAACCCACACAATGGCATGAACCAATTCCTTAAAATAAAGCTCTCTCTCTCTCTCCTCGCTATTATATATATATATATATACACACATATATATGTGTATATATATATATATATATATATATATCTTTCTAGCTCATATATATATTTGGTTCTATTCCTCTGGAGGAACAGATGTACATTATAATAGCAAATATGAACAAAATTATGAAAAATAATAAGCACTGACTGACATGGTTAAGTGGAGGATGGAGTCATTAAAAAAATTGCTACTTCTTACAAGAGTTGATATGCTAGATTGAAGAAGGTGGACACTACCTTTTAAGCTAAGTGATTGACTAATGGATCTTAAGTAAATGAGATTCCATTTAGACAGATACCTGTAGTTCTTATGCGAAGAGACTTGATAAACAGAAGTCTTTAGAAAAGGGAATTAGTTGACATGTTCTTGCAAACAGTGCCAGCAAAGGGTGATGAGTACCTGTGCTACGTCAGTGATAATACAGATGAAAAGAGGACATGGAAATGAGTCATATTTCCTAATAAAATTGATAGAAGCTATAATACAGAGAGTAAACAATGAACAGTAAGGCAATAAGTTCATATTTATAAATATATTCTTAACTGTAAATAGGCTAAATTCTCACTCAAAAAACATAGTGACTGAATGTATATTAAAAAAAATAAGACCCACTTATATGCTGCCTACGAGAGACCTATTTTAGTTGTGAGATCGCACACAGACTGAAAGTGAAGAATGGAAAAAAGATATTGCATGCCAATGAAATCCAAAAGAGAGCTGGAGGAGCTATACTTAATGCCAGACAAAATAGGCTTTGAAACAGGTTGTATAAGAGACAAAGATTAGTGTTACATAATACTAAAGGGGTAAATCCAATGAGAGGATATTACCAGTTATAGATATTTATGTACTCGCCACAGAAGCATCTAAAATATGTAAAGAAAATGTTAACAGATATAAAAGGAGAAAAAGACAGCAGTGCAATAATAACAGGAAATTTTAAGGACGATTCTTATATCAATGGATAGATCATCCAGAGATAAAATTAATAAAGAGACACTGGCCTTAAATAACAGATTAGGTTGGATAGAGTTAACAGACATATACAGACTATGCCATTCCGTATGTGTGCTGCCAAAGCAAGCACATAGAATATTCCATTCAAAGGCAACACAATACACATTCTTCTCAAGTGCAGATGAAACATTTTCCAGGTTAGATCATATGTTAGACAACAAAATAAGTTAATAAGTTTAAAAGGACGAAAATTTTATTAAACATTCTTTCCAATCACAATGATACGAAATCACAAATTAATTACCTGAAGAAAACTGGAAAGTTCAAAAATATGTGGAGATTAAACAACATGTTACTGAACAACCAATGATTCAAGGAAGAAGTCAAAAGAGAAATTAAAAAAAAAATGCCTTGAGAAAAATGAAAATGGAAACATACCCTTCCAAAACTTGGAATGCAAGATAAGCATTTCTAAGAGGGACGTTCATAACAATAAATGCCTACCTCAAGAATAAGGGGAAGTCTGAAATAAACAACTTAATTTGCACCTTAAGGAACTAGACAGAAAAGAACAAACAAAGCTCAAAGTTAGTAGAAGAAAAGAAATAACAAAGAATAGATGAGAAATAAATAAAATAGAGACTAAAACGGCAATAAAAAAGATCAAAGAAGCTAATAGCTCATTCTTTAAAAACATAAACAGGGACACCTGGGTGGCTCAGAGGGTTAAGCACCTGACTCTTGGTTTCGGCCCAGGTCATGATCTCATGGTTGATGAGTTTGAGCCCACACCAGGCTCTGTGCTGATGGTGTGGAGTATGCTGTGGATTCTCTCTCTCCCTCTCTCTCTGTCCCTCCCCTGCTCATTGTCTCTCTTTCTCTCTCAAAATAAATAAATAAACTTAAAAAAATAAAATAATACATAAATAAATAAAAACATAAACAAAAATAAAAAACATAAAAAGTAAAAATGAAAAAGCTTCTGAACAACAAAGGAAACCATAAGCAAAATGAAAAGGTAACCTATGAAATGTGAGAAATTATTTCTTACCATTTATATATCTGATAAGGGACTAATACCCAAAACATACAAATCAACAGAAAAAAAAAAATCCAATTTAAAAACGGGCAGAGGATCTAAACATTTTCCCAAAGAAAACATACAGATGACCAAAAGGTACATAAAAAGATGTTCAACATCATTAATCATCAGGGAAATGCAGATCAAAGCCATAATGAAATACCACTTCACATGGAATAGAATGGCTATTATCAAGACAAGAAGTAAAAAGTGTTGGTGTGGTGTGAAGAAAAGGGAATGCTTATGCACTGCTGGTGGGAATGTCAATTGGTGCAGCAACAATGCATAACACTATGAAACTTCCTCAAAATATGAAAAATAGAATTGCCATATGATCCAGTAATTCCACGTCTCAGGATTTATCCAAAGAAAATAAAACCATGAACTCAAAAAGACATTCACTCCCCAGTTCTCATTGCAGCATTATTTACAATCGATAAGATAGGGAAACAACCTAAGTGTGCATTTGCCCATTTACGGACGGGTGAATAAATTGCAGTATATATACATGGTAGATGTGAATATATATTATACACACAAATACATAAAATGGAATCTTTTAAGCCATAAAAAATGAAATCTTGATATTTATAACAACATGAATAGACCTCGAGGGCATTATGCAAAGTGAAATAAACCAGACAGACAAAGACAAATACAATTTCTCTTACATATGTGAAATCTAAAAAAAAATAAATAAATAAACACAAAACCAAAAACAAACGTAAAAACCAGCTCTCACACAACAGAAAACAGATTGGTGGTTGCCAGAGTCAGGAAGTAGGAGGGTGAGAGAAATCTGGGAAGGAGGTCAAAAGAGAGAGAGAGACAGAGGAGAGGAGAGAGAGGTAGAAAGGCAGTGAATTTAGACAACTGTTTCACAAAGTTTAGTGAAAGAAGAAGAAAATGTGACATTTACTAGACTTCCCTGAGTCTGTTTTCTCATCTACAAAATATGTCTATAACACAAAATGCAGTTCTATTCTATCCATGAAGCTATTATCATCAATATCATAATTGTTCTGGCTCAGTCTGCAATAGAAGTGAACCACCCAACCACTCAATACTTGCTCAGAGACAGTGTGCTTCTCTTTCAGAATTTACTGCCTTGGTAACAACTTCTGCTCTGTAAGTCATATGTTGTTAATCCAGGGTCAGAAAGAAAGTGGCCATGACATTTTCTATTACTTTTTCTTACTTTTTTTTTTTACTTCACATAATAAAGATACTCTCTTCACCGAAGGAAGGAAAGAAGAAAGAAAGAAAGAAAGAAAGAAAGAAAGAAAGAAAGAGGAAAGAAGAATGAAGGGAGGGAGGGAGGAGGGGAGGAAGGAAAAAGAAAAGTGGCAGTGAAGGAATTGAATACTCATTTAGCACAAAGCAGTCTAGGCATGTTAACTTCAAAAGATTCATAGCCATTCAGATAATATTATTTCAGAAGAAAAAATCACTCATACCGTTATATTCATCCTGTTGTTTTTAATGATATCATTTTATAATTTTTCTTTATAATTAATTTTCCATCTATTTTGGTTAGATAAATAATAGCTGTAAACAACAGGGTTTATACTCACTGGTGTTTCTACATAGTTAAGAAAACAATTTGAATCAACTCTAGGGTATAAGAGAAATGCATTCCTTTATAAGAGATCTAAATACTATACAAGTTTGAGGAACATTGGACTAGGCCAAGTCATTCCTCACTATCCTGCCATGAAAAAAAAAAAAAAAAAAAGGCAAGTCTGGTAACTTAGAAGTTGCATTAGGTAAGACAAAAAGAGGGATTATTCTATTCTCGTGTTACCGGGTGGACTGGAGACCCCTGTCCCAAGGCTTTTTCCCAGCCAGTCCCAAAGATGTTACAGAAGGCTCTTGTCTCTTCAGGAGAAAGAATTCAAGGACAGACACAACACAGCATATGAGGAACATAAGCAGGGGTTTATTAAAGTGAATGTACATTCTTGAGATGTGTTAGTAGGTGAGCTCTGAGAAAGAGAGGGAGAGAGAGAGAAAGAGGTAGACAGAGAAAGAGCTAGGAAGAGAGAGCTCTGCCCAGGGGTCCTTATCTTTTATTAACAGTTGTTACCTAGGAGGTGGAATATTCATTGCTTAAGGTGGGGATTTCTTGGAAGCAAGGTTTCAAGCCTTTTCTGCCTTACTTGGTCGCATTCTGGCCTGTCTGGTTTGATCCAGATTCTTGTGGTTTGTTTCTGGAGTGCTGGCAAGACAAGTTTTTAACTTTCCCAATAGCTAATCCTGACTCTCCCTTTGTTGGTTGGCCTCTAGGCATCCTATTAAAACATAACTAACTGCCTCCTCTAACACTAGCACTGGCACAGGACTGGATAATGTGTTTCCAAATAAAAGGAAGAGAAAATTGGGGTGCCTGGGTGGTTCAGTCAGTTAAGCATACAACTTCTGCCTAGGTCATGATTTTGCAGTTCGTGGGTTCGAGCCCTGCATGGGGCTCTGTGATGACAGCTCAGAGCCCGGAGCCTGCTTCAGATTCTGTGTCTCCCTCTTTCTCTGTTCCTCCCCTGCTCATACTCTGTCTCTCTCTTTCTCAAAAATAAATAAAGATTTAATTTTTTTTAAAGAGAAAATTTAGAAAAGAACATTACAACTTTATTTTTCGTTCAGTGTTTAGATGTCATTAGAAATTAGAGATAGAGAAGAATACAAATACAGTAAACATTTAAATACAGTAAACACTTAAAAGAATACAGTAAACATTTAAAAGATTATGGCAACAAGATTTAGCAAATAGTTTTAGTATATGGGTTAAAAGAGGGGCAAGTCAAAATGTCCATGATTGTTTAGATAACTGGTGTGTTATCAACTGAGATAAAGAACACAAATGGAGGAATAGATTTACTTATTAATTTTTTTAGGAATAGATTTAATAAGAGAAGATGATGAGCTCAAATTTGAAAATTTTCAATTTGAGTTTTTTTGTGGAATATTTATCGAGAAGAGATATAATAGATACTTAAGTCATGAAGAAGTTTGGACTAAATAATAGAAATATCTTAGTCTTTCTTTTATCAGTCAGTAGTGAGACAAAAGAGAGTGAAATATCCCTTGTTTATGTCCCTGTAAACAAGAACAATGGGATCACAATAGTCACCTGAGAATGGAGGGTAAATGGAGGGTTTCTTTTTAAGTTTATTTAGAGAGAGAGAAAGAGAGAGAGAGAGAGAGAGAGATTCCAAGCAGTCTCCACATTCTCAGCTGGGAGTCCGATGCGGTGCTCTAACTCTGGAACCCTGAGATCATGACCTGAGCTGAAGTTAAAGGTCAGATGTTTAACCCCCAGCCACCAGGACCCAGGAGAATGGAATTTTTTGAAGGAAGAAGATGAAGAAGATGAAGAAGAAGGAGGAGGAGGAGGATGAGAAGGAGGAGGAGGAGGAGGAGGAGAAGAAGGAGAAGGAGAAGGAGGAGAAGAAGAAGAAGAAGAAGAAGGAGAAGAAGAAGAAGAAGAAGAAGGAAACAGAGAAGGTATAGGTGGAGTAAAAGGAGATAATAGAAGGAATAGCGGTAAATGTATACGGAAAAAAAGAGTGTTAAGAAAAGCGGGAAAGAGGAGAGTAATCACTGATACCTATGGCAAGAAAAAGGTAGAATAACATTGAATGTGGCAACAGACATCAGCCTCAGAGAGAAAAGTCAGAGTAGCTTTTTGTCAATGAAAACCCTGTTCCATTTTTTGTGAGAAGTGAATTTAGGCAATTCTTTCAAGAAATTTAGTAAAGAAGATGGAGAGAGATGTCAGACAGTAGCTGTTAGGAGACATGGAATGAAATGAGGCTTTTGGTTTTATTTCATTTGTTCAGAGTGAAGTCCTGTATAAAAGAAGATAAGTGGAAGAGACAGAAGATTAATGCCCAGTTAGATGTACTGGCCTTGAAACAGAGAATATTACCTCATTTTAGGAATGGATAAAAAAAAAATAAAGATGAATGGTGGTGCAAATAAATTTGAAGGTATATTGATTTTTTTAGAATGCATGTATCAAATGATTTCAAATTTCTCAAAGAAGTATTTATATCAGCCATCCAATCTAAGGTTTTCAGGCATTTAAAAATGTCTAGAAGAAATAATGAAGATATAAATTTGGAAAGTATATAACTTATTTTTAATAACCATTAGTCATCCATATTTAGCAACATACTAGATTATATTGTACTAGTGAATGAAAGAGTGTTAAGAAAATGTGGCTTGTTTGCTGTAGTGAAAGGGGGGAAGAAGGAAAGGCAAGCATGAAAATTGACTCTTGGTGCAAAAACCGAGTAGCTGATGGAAGAAAAGAATCCGCTGTTCTCCCCACATGGTTTTGTTTTATTGACATTCATCCCAGAAATCATTGACAAAATAGTAGTGTCCCTTGAGGCTTGACATTAAATCAAGGAAACCATAAATAGAATACATTTACAATTTAAAAAAGCCATTGTAGCATATACATTCATCCTTTAAGTTTTAGATAGCGTTTGTATCGCTGAGGTAGAGTATAGTGAAATATACCCCAAGAAAATACAGTTTGGGAAACTTGAAGATTACTCAAGCTTGAGAGGTTCTTGCCTGTGAAAACGTGTGTCCATGGACGAGACAGGGAATACAAAGCACACCTACATTCGTTAAGTTTTCCAAGTAAAGGAAAAACAGCAATGCCTGAGTAACAGATATTGATATTGTAGGCATTTAATTGACATGCAATGACTTTGCATATTATTGAATACCAGAATTGGCTCTTACCCTAAATAAATATGTGAAGCCCCCAAAACTTTTATGTTTATCCCTTCATGTTTATCTCCATGATCTTCAAGAGCCAACACTTCCTATTTCATAGACAGTAATAATGAGCTTCAGTTACTGCTAAATTGACTGTGGCAACCATGGACATGTTCCACATGGATATCCCTGCAAAAGGAAACTGCTATAAGGATTGTAATCAGCTGGCAATCGCAGTGACAATACTTTTAGAATCTGCCACAGTCTTTTAGCCCAAGAACACACCCCTCCTGGAGAGTTTGAGCTAATGACTGGGTGAGGTGCTGTGCTAAGGCCCTTGTTTCTGCTCAACACAGAGCTTCTCCAATAGACCATCTTCTCTGGGGTTCCCTCTTGGCATGAGTGAGAATTTCTCAAAATTGCATCAGTAGCTCTTCCTACTCAATATTTCTTGTGTACCTCTGTATTTTCATAGATATCAAACCTGCATCACAGATTTGTAGATTCTTCCTACTAGGACTCCCTTTCTCCTTTGTCTTCACAGACTTTATGCCCAATGAATCTCTTCCACTTCTAACTTAATCTTAGTGTCTGCTTCTCAGTAGAATTGGACTGATACATTGACTCATTTTATAAATGGTAAAAGTTGACACAGTTTGAAATGCAGTCTTTTCTGTTTGTACATTATCAAAGGTAAATGTGGAGAGCGATAATCACACAAATAAGTACATCAATGTATCATTGCTGCGGTAACATATTACCAGAAAACCTTAGTGACACAAACAACACAGATTTATTCTCTTAAAATTCCGGAGGTAAGAAGTCCAAACAGAGTTTTCTGGAGTTAATATTAATGTATAAGCAGGGATGTTTTCTTCTGGGGGTTCCAGGGAAGAATCTATTTCCTTGTCTTTTTTAACTTCTATCAGCCATCCCTATTGGCTTATAGTAATTTCTTCTGTCTTCAGTGCACATGGCTCCAATTTCTGCTTCCTTTCCTTTACCATTATAGTCAAATCTCCCTCTTCCTCCCTCTCACAAGGACATCGGTCTGTAATTACACATAGAGCCAACCTAGATAATCCACCCTAATCTCCCCATCGCAAAATCCTTAATTTAATCATGTATTCAAAGTCCCTTTAGCCACATAAGGTATGTTCACAAGTTTCCAGGATTAAGATGTTAATATGTTGAGGTGGGTGGGGAACATTACTCAGTTTATCATGCCAAAGAAGTTATTTTCCTAGGAAGATTTAGTTTAGTAAATTTGAAATTTTAGGATTAGGCCCCAATTAAAGATAATTTATACTTCTGAGGTTCTTATCTATGACTATGAGCATCCATGGATAAGAAAGATAGTGAAGCATAGCTACTTTGCTAAGATCTCAAATGGAGGAGAAAAGCAATTCAGATGCAATGAGTGTTAACATTGTAGACATTTGAGCAATGGTATACAAACTACAATTTTGAAAAGTGTCCTCTACTGGTGTAACTTTATTTACTTTTTTTTTACTATTTCAAAAATTAACTATTAAATTAAAAATTGTGAAAATTTCTTAAAGCAATTATAAAGCTCTTTGCTATTTACACAATGTTGTTCGAATACTTACAAATACCTGTATTTTAACTGAAATTTTGTGAAAGTTAAGTTTCTCATGACTGGCAGTACCTACAAAATAAAAGTAAAGCAGAGGAAAGTCCATGACGCGAAGAACTGAGGTAAAAAACAAATAATTTCAGGGGTGCCTGGGTAGCTCATTTGGTTAAACGTCTGACTCTTGATTTTGGTTCAAGTCATGATCTCACGATTCATGAGTTCAAGTCCCATGTCAGGCTCTGCACTGAAAGCACACAGCTTTCTTGGGATACTGTCTCTCTCTCCCCCTTCCACTTCCCCACTTGTACTCTCTCTCTGAAAATAAATAAATAAACTTAAAAAAAAAAGAAGCAAATGATTTTAGGTATGAACATTTTGAAATTTACCTGTTTAGCAGTTAATTTATATATTCATATACATAAATCTCCAGGAAATTATTTTGACATATTCATAATTATTGGCAGCAGAGGGATTGGTAGTGATAATTACAGCTTCTTTCCTCTCCCACCCTCTCACTGGAATATCATCACTTTTCCCCTGATTTCAACTGAAAATAAGCTAGACTAAATAGCTAGATATTAGCATCTGTTCTGATTAAATGATTTTCAAGAAGACCCTACAGAAGTTATTGAAATCATGTGCAGTTGAAATCAAGGATTCAATAATATGTTCATCTTTGTGAAGAAAACAAACAGACTAACAAAAACTATTCTTTCATATCCAATGCCTGGATTTTGAATAGGGACCCAAACTGAGTTTTTCAAATAAGCTTAGCCAGATGCTTCAAGGATTAGAACAGACCACTTTCTTGTTTTGTTTTGTTTTGTTTTATTGGTTGACATTTACTAACATAAAATGACTACTGAATTAACAGGTATGTGAACATTGTATGGAGACATGAAATCTGCTTGTTGTTTCACAGACTAATCCCTTTTCTCGTGTGCTCAGTAACATAATAGGCCATAGTTCATAGGTATGCAATACCAGCTAGCATTGTATAGATGGAATCAATAGTATAATCCTATTAAATTCTACAAAACCGTTTACTTTATGGTATAAAAGGGAATCGTGATTGATTTCTAAAATAAATAGTAGTTTTATATTCAACTCAGACCAGAATAAATTTTAAAGCTGCAACTTTCTCTTTGTGAGACCATTGTTTTTCTTTTATTTTTCTAGCCTTTAGAAATAAATGTTACCTATGTAGCCTAACTAAAAGACATTGAATTCTGCTTGTCTGTCCGCTTAAAATTGCCTTGGCTTTGCACCAACTCCTAGAGAAGTGAATGTTTGCTTTTAAGTTAGCCACTTACTTTAGAACATCCCCGGTTAAAAACAATAACATTTAGAAAATGGCAGTGTTTCACTTTTTCTAACATTTTTTTTTCCCTTAAGTCCAGAATTATTATACATTTTTATAAATTCAAAATTAATCATCAGCCAGTACGCATTGTTGTAGGAATACCTGTATTTGCGTTCAGCTGCTTTTCTGATTACTCAATTTCCCGTGTTAAATAGTTGATTCCGTGCCACATGCAATTTTAAATATTTTTATTGTTCCCCTGCCTACAAATGCATTTACTATGGATGCCATATTCCTAACATTTACCAGCTTCTTTCCCATGTGATTAAAATCTCAAGCTGATTTTAACACATCACTTGGAAGGATATGATAGTATCCTTAAACATCCCTTAAATATCATGAAATTCTGGAAGCATTAAATGCAAATTTCTCCAAGTAGAATTGCATGCAGTGAAATAAGCCCATTCATTCATACTATAGAGAAATCTAATTGTGTCCATAGCAAAATAGACACAATAGTTTATAATCTTAATATTCTGTCTACTGTCTCATGATCCAAAGAAGCTTTTCCAATTGTATTTTCAGCTTAAACTTGATGCCTTCAGAGCTCAACCTGAAGGACATGAAGTTCATTTAATTCAATTTCGTCAAAGACAGTTCAAATGCATGGAAAGAGACAGCAATCTGTGTTGGCTCAAACTGGTAGGCTAAGTATACGTATTTTCTTTCTTGTTAGAAATGAAAAGGATGGGGGCGCCTGGGTGGCTCAATTGGTTGAGCATCCGACTTCAGCTCAGGTCACGATCTCACGGTTCGTGAGTTCAAGCCCCGCGTCAGGCTCTGGGCTGATGGCTCAGAGCTCAGAGCCTGGAGCCTGCTTCCCATTCTGTGTCTCCCTCTCTCTCTCCCCTCCCCCATTCATGCTCTGTCTCTCTCTGTCTCAAAAATAAATAAACATTAAAAAAAATTTTAAAAAAAAGAAATGAAAAGGATGATTTAGGAGCACATTAAAAAAATAAATAAAAGTGCTGAAGAAGAGGTTATGTGATAGACCAGGAATTATAAAGAAATGTTTGCAAGGCAAAGGCAGATAGATTTAAACCAAGAGAAGAAATCTCATGGCACAGAAATACCATCTGCAAAAGATGGGAACAGGTCTCGAAGTATACCAACACTAGACAGGAATAGTGAAAACATTAGAACTAAAAGTATAACCCAATGCCATGTTATATACCAGGCACATTCTTAAAAAAAAAAAAAAGTGGAATGGGAATGTTAAAGGTCATGCAAATATACACTAACTCAATAAACTATCAGAAGCTAAATTGTATAGTATCTAAGTATATAAAATATTTTTAAGTAAAAAGGAAAACAAAACAGAAGGAACATACCTGTAGGAAATGATCATAATTCTATGTCCATGAGAGATAAAACGGTTAAATACAACATCATAAAATATTTTGGAAGTGTACAAATATAAAATATTTGATAAATTTAATAAAGCTGATATATACCGTTTTAGTGCATGTGATATGCTAATAAAACATCAAAAAGAAAAAAAAAACTGAAGAATTTACAAAATAAAAACAATATCATCTATAATATTAACACAATGAAATAAAGGTAAAAATTAAAATATTTTTCTAAACTACTTAATAAAAACATTTTTATTTATAACATAATTAGAAATAGAGAAAATAGCATAATACACAACACAACTGTTAGGTTCAAAACTTAGTACAACTTAAAAAGTATAAACATTATCAATGTCAAAGAAGAAAAACATATTTTCTTTATAAAGGCAAGAAATTAGAACAAAAAAAGGAAATCTAATCTAAGGTTCAAATGCTATTCATTCAATATTCATTCATAATTCTTCAAATAAATAATGTACACAGTATATGATCAAATGTAGGTGCATATACACATTGACTAGAATTAAAAAAGAAGTTCCATACGGTGATTGGTAATGAAACGAATATCAAACTTATGAGTATATTTACATAAAGTGTAGTAGTTTTTTTTTTTTTTAATCTAAATAAACTAATAGTTTAGGCAATTTGGAGTTTGCCACTCTAGATCTATTTGACTGGAAATAAGATGAAAGTGATAGATTGTAACCACATCGAGGGCAGGGTCTGTTTGTTTCACTGCTCCAGGAGATAGATTTCTATGTTAACCTATGGGAATGAGTATGTCTTGCCCAACTCTGGAGTGCCATTCACAAAAATTGTAAGGTGGACATCTGGATCAGGGCCACGTAGCTGCCGTGGATACCACAGGGTATCCACAGCAGCCAAGAATCCATGTAATTGTATCCAAACAAGATCACTTCAAACAATGTAGCCTGCGCCTCCACTCTTCAGTGGATTCCACAAGTGATTCCCCACTTCTTTGTCACTGTCAAATTTGGGTGTATTAGAATATTATAAAAGAACTTTAGCACCTGTATTTTATTTCCATTCAGTAAACAAGCAGGTAATTTTTCTGTATGCACAAGTAATACCTCCAAAGAACCTCGAGTATTTACTGTGGTAGAGGACTGTGACAGGTCACATCACCCCCTTGGACTTCCTTTCACATTTGCCAGATAAGATATTAACTAAACTTTAAAGTTTTCTATTCAGATTCTTTAAGCTGTATGGGTATGTAAGGAACCATATAGGAAGCTAACCAGTTAGCCATCCCGACTTCTTGCTAGTCCCCCTTATCCAACCTCAGCTACCATGACCTCCACTGAACACACCCTGGGTGACCCAGAAACCATCAGACAGCCTGGACTCTCCAAATCTTCTGTTAATATACTTGTGTCAATAAAGATTTTGACATGTTTTCTCAATAGACATGTTTTGCTCTTTAGTTAGTTAGCTACTTATTTATTTAGCTATTTAGTTAGTTAATACATTTTTCTTATATTTAGTATATTATTTTATTTATTTTTTTAGAGAGAGAGACCAAGAGGGGGGTGGGGCATGCCTGAGCAAGGGAGGGGAAGAGGAGGAGAGAGAGAAAATCTTAAGCATGTGGAGCATGACACGGGCTAGATCTTATGACACGTGAGATCAGTACCTGAGCTGAAATCCCACTGAACCATCCAAGTGCCATTATATCTAGTATTTTAAATGGAAAAGACAGTTTTCCTCTTTTACAACTAAAAACACAGGTTTAATAGCATGGAATAATTCAATTTTTATTTTTATGTTAAAAGCGTGAACCCGTTTAATCCTAAGTAATATTGAAAGCTATGTTTTCAATTGCCTTTTCAAATTATCCTAAGGCACTCAGTCTATTCAAATTTTCAACTTGTTTCTTGTGTATCCATCAAATACATTGCTCAGTTAGGGGTTAGTTCAGGAATGCAAGAGTGGCTTCAGGAAGTCTATTAACACACTCCAACACATCTTAGGAGTCATTCAATAATGGTTTTGAAAAAAAAATTTTATAAAATTCAACAAATATTCATAATAGACTTTTTATAATTTACAAAGACTTTACAAAAATATTTTATTAAATGTGAAAGCACTAAAACAAATTCAATTAACATCAGGAAATAAACAGGATGTCTGTGTCTCACCATTATTTTTATACTTTTATTTTAAATATAATTCCATATATACAGAAAAATCACAAGATAATTGCAAAGGATTTCCATTAATGCTCACAGAGATTCATCAGTTGTTCACATTTTGCTACATTTACTTTGTCACCCTCTCTCTATATATATTTGTGAGTAAAATACAAGGAAGCTACTTCAGTATTACGTTACATACAATCTATGTTCAAATGTTGCCACATTTTCCAATAATATCTTCTATAGCAATTTTTTCTGTCATTTATTCCACTCAGATCATGCATTCATAACTTTAATCTGTAGGAATTCTCTGGTCTTTTTTGTCTTTATGGTACTGACATTGAACAGGGTATCAGAGTTCAAGCATTGCTGTGCAGTATGTCCCATAATTTGGGTTCACTATTATTGTTCAATACATTTAATGCAGTACTCAATGCAGTGAGAAAATTAAATTAAGAATATGCATATATATTTGAAAAGATGGTACTTTTGCTCATGACTTGTTATATACTTAAAAACAAAATTTTAAACACAAGTAGAATAAAGAAAGTTGATGGGATTGCTAGATAAGAAGAATGTTTAAAATCCAAACTTTATTGTACCAATAAACATCTAAGGTGAAAGAGAAAATATTTTATTCAAAATGTCAACAAGACATAAAATGATTAGGAGTTTAACAAGAGAGACAACCAAATTTATGTTTTTAATTTCAAGTATAAAACATTTGAATAAATGAAAAAATAATATATTATTGCATGAGAAGACATACTATGTTAGTAAATTCTTAGTAAAATTATTGTCCCTACAGAATTTGTTTTGGAATTTGATTAAACATTTTCAAGGTTAAGTGAAAAACTGTGTATTGAAATATATTAAAGATTACATATTTAAATATACTAAAAGATGAAGGAGAAGAATGGTGTAGACTAATTTGTTTCAATATAAGTTCAAATCAATATAAAAACTGGAGTGAATTTACTGCATTATTTCAAAGTATAGTTATAGAGCTATTGATAAGAAAATAATGTATTTAAATGGTGCTTAAATAACTAGCTAGCTAAAGAAAAGTATAGCATACTTATATTTAAAATGTATGTTAAATAGTTTAAAGGCTTAAAATGGTAAAAGCAAAAACAAATATTTTAAAATAAAATCTGGAAACCTTACACAAATAACCAAATGAAAAGATTTCTTTAATTTAGACTGGAAATTAATAAATATTAAAAAATAAACATTTATCTATGAAAAACATTCTAGCAAAGATACATTATGCAAGTAGACAAATCATAAATTTCAGAAAATTCCAATGCACATGGCTAAAAGTCATATATGTGTTACACAAACTGCTCCTTCAAGCAAACAAGAAAATGGTATGCAATTTGAATGAAAATGGGTAAACACTATGAATATCCAGTTGAAAGAAAATCAAATCCAAATGGCTAAATAAATAAATAAATAATAAATAAATAAATAAATAAATAAGCAAAGAAGCACTGTCTGGAACTCTTTGGTAAGGATCACCTTAGTTTCCCAAACTTCAGAAAGGTAACATAATTTCATCTAAAACTCAAAAAAGGGACCACATAGGTTTATTTGAATAAAGATAATAAACAGTCTCATTATCACCAGATTTTCATAGTTTTTCACAAACTTTGTTTTGCACATACCATTTGTCCTTCATTCAATATATTGCAGTTTTTTGCATTCTTTTTTTTTTTTTTGAGATTGATAGAGAGACCGTGTGAGCAGGGGAGGGACAGAGAAAGAGGCAGACACAGAATCTGAAGCAGGCTCCAGGCTCTGAGCTGTCAGCACAGAGCCTGATGCAGAGCTCGAACCTCCCAAACATGAGATCGTGACCTGAGCCCACATTGGACGCTTAACCAACCGACTGAGCCACCCAGGTTCCCCTTTAATTCATTCTTAAAAGCAAATTAATCCTAATGTACTCATATTCCAACAATAAATCTAGCATAAAACTATTTGATTCACTATCAATCAAATTTCTCTCATCTTGTTTGAAGAAAGTATCTTGACTATAAAAAGGATAATTAAATAACAAATACCCCATGTCTGCAATCTATTATCAAGTAAGAAAAAATAATGGTAAGTATAGTCATTTATAAAGTTATATACATGGAAGGGTGAAAGAGGGAGAGAGGGAGAGGAAGCACTCATACTGGGGGAAAATGTTAATGATTGAGTGAGTGTCAGTAATGGGTATATAGACATTCTTTGAATGATTTCTGAAGTTCCTCCGTAAGATTGAAGTCAATCATTTCTAAATGAGAAATTAAAACAAACAAAAAAAGAATGTTCCTGTCAATATTTGTTTGCTTTTCTGTATCTATGGAATATGCATAACTAAAGATTTTATGTATTCAGCTATGTTTGGTCATCCAAAAATTAAAAATAGGCCTATAGTAGATTTATTGTTAATTGTGCTGAATTGCATCTTCTATGACAAAATTAATATCAGTTTATTTATTATTAGATCATTTTAACTTTTATTTTTTCATTTTGCCATATCCGTATATGTCAGTGGGAACATTTTATATCAATGAAACCATTTATTTTTATAGTAAACTGAAAGCCAAGGCAAATCACAGACAACACTTTGGCAATTTAATTAGAGACATAACAATTGTATTATCTTTTAGAGTCAAAAGCAGCATTTCCTTCCTGAGAAGAAAGCGAGCTTACCAAACTAAATTTCATAGACATAAGCTTGATCAAGCAATCTCTGAATATTTGTGTTCAGTAATAAATTTCCAAAATTATCATCACAAGTGTGTTACACAGCTATTCCACATAACAGATCTCTCAGATGTTTGTTTGAATGTTTTCCCATGGCAATTTCCTCTGATTCTTTCCAAGACATCATCTAAAGAGATATTTCTTTGCAAGCGTGAACTATCACTTCATATTCACCGTCTATTTGCCCTTGATGGAACATCGAAGTTCTTCATTATGCTCCAGGCTTAGAAAGAAAAACTAGACCACATAGCTTTATTTGGATAAAAATCATAAACAACCTCATTATCATTAGAACTTCATAAAGTGACTATAGGTGTTGAAATAACGGATTTTGTTATGTTCCCTTTCAGAAGTCACTTGAAAAAAATGTTATTTCCTTTCTCTTCAGAATGAAGTAACTGATGAAATATTGAAAAGTACTTCAATTTCATCTCAACTCTGTAGAAGATGGCTCAAAAAATTATTTTGAATTATATTATTGAGCTTTTTCAAGTTAATGAGCAAAACTAATTTTATTTATGTACGGACAGAACTTTGTAGTATTTAAGCATATTTTCAAATGATCTGCACACTATTTTTCTAACACTGGCAAGGCGAATATTTCTTGCAATACCTAACAATTTATAATCCAAAGTAAAATTTCAAGAGCAGTATTTTGAAATATCTAACTAGTTCAGCTATGCAGCACATTTGACATAGGTAATCATTTCTTAAATTCAAGTTTCTTTGTTTTAAGTTTATTTATTTTGAGTGAGAGGAAGAAAGAGAGAGAGAGAGAGTGTGGGGGAGGAGCAGAGAGAGAGGGAGAGAGAGAGAATCTCAGTGCAGGCTCTGCACTGTCAGCATGGAATCCAATGCAGGCTTGAACTCACAAACCGCAAGATCATGACCTGAGCTGAAATCAGATGCTTAACCAACTGAGCCACCTAGGTGCCCTTTAAATTCAAATTTCAAATAAAACTCTCTGTCATTATTTTAAGTAATATAGGCAAAATGAAAAATCAAACTACCCTTCATACTACCATTTCCATTTCTATAAATTTATTCTGAAGATATATTGCACTTTTAAGAAATTGTTTACATTCAATTTAATTCATTTTGTGTTATTTATAAGAGAAAATTAATTGAAATGAGGTAAATAATTACCAGTGGCCTGGTTATTAAATAAGACCTATCTGTTCCATGGAATATTGTTTCACATCTAATAAAACAATGGATATCAAAACTAATATAAAATTATTTCCACTGTATACTATTAGATTCAAGAAGTAAGACACAGATTTGTGTGTAAAGTATGTTAGCTTCCTAATAACTGTATAAAATGAAGGGAAGAAATATATATGGATATATTATTTTTTCATCTATTGTTTGTATATGTGCATATATGTACATAAATATAAGGCAATAAATATGTAATATATTGATAGTATGTATAGCCTTGTAGAGTCCTGAAATACCAAAGGAAGAATCATGAATAATTGTCATCTATGGGTAGGAGACTTGGGTGAGGGAAGGATGGGAGGAAGGTATGGGAGAAAGACCCTTCACCTGTTATATCTTAAATAGTATAGATGAATTGCTTAATCAAGAAAGAAGTTATGAGTATATATGTGTAAAATAGATACAGTTTAAAAAATTGTCTCTTATTTTATTCTTTTTCCTATTTCTATAGAAAGGAAGAGAGTCTTACAGATAGAAATATTATTGCATCACGAAATTAATTACTCATGTATGAAATTGCCAACATATTACTTACTTATGAGCATGACGAATATGGTCTTTGCTGTCTAATGGGCCCAAGTTCTAAGAAATATTACCATATACTCAAAAGTCATCGTGAAATATACAAATAATGAATGTGATGAAATTAATTTGACACAGTGGATACGCAAATATCTATAAAATAAATATAAAATATTTATACACACAGTACATTTTGGGTTTTGTTTAATTAATATAATTAAGCATATTTTCAAAGTTGAAGCTTAATACATGGTTATTTAAGATACCTCACTGCTGAAGAACTGATCAGGCATTGATTTTGATAAATAAGAGAAATAAAAGGAAATTACTCTTTAATGCTTCCTAAATTGTATATGAACTTACAGTAAATATATTTTCCATAGTACTATGCAGAATTAGAGGATATACAGTGATTTCTTTTATCTCTGGAGAACTTAGATCCCTAAGGTCTCGGGGTTGTCTCAGTGTGGGGGAATATCTGGAGTAAATTTGTTATATTCCTGTTCATTGATTCTATCTCCCAAAATCACGCATTTGAAATCAATCTTTCTCCCCAACCAGTGCTGGTCTATTACCAGAAAGATGCTTATCAGTAAAGTCAGTTATACAATCTTGAAAAACATGTAAGATTATTATTTTTAAAAATACATAGATCTATTTTACTCATTTAACTATTTTTGCTTACAATATTTGGAATATCCCACTTTGCTTTTTGTTGTTGTTGTTTTGTCCATGAAAATAATATTTATAGGTAATGTAGAGCCTCTGTGTTTACCTCTGTGTTTGATTTTTATTTTCTTAAGATTTTTATAAAAATCACTTAAAAATTTAGTGTTAAATGTGCGTGTCTATGTGTTATTGAATAAAATATCAGAAAGCATTTTAGTATTTTTTGCACTATCTTATAAAAATAAGATATTTTTCTTTTGCTTCACCTCTTTTTTACCTGTCTTTTATTCTCAAACTTTATTTTTTTTTCCACTTTCAGTCTCCATCCAAAAAGAGTCACAGAGGTCTATAAGGGGCTCCCTTCTCTTTCCTGTCGGCATACCTCATGTCACCTGTCTCTGTGCAACCTCAATCAATCTCATGGATTTATGTAACA
The DNA here is from genome assembly GCF_023721935.1 of Panthera uncia. Classification (NCBI taxonomy): domain Eukaryota; kingdom Metazoa; phylum Chordata; class Mammalia; order Carnivora; family Felidae; genus Panthera; species Panthera uncia. The sequence continues at coordinate 110,438,328 of NC_064811.1, read as the reverse complement.
TCTATATATTGAGAACTTTCACATGTATAGATCTTCAACACAGGTATTCACCAGGAACTTCCTAGATGCGCATATTACCATCTTTGGAAAGCTATTGGCGTCCCAAACTTAGTACCTCTAACTCTGAACTTTGTTTTCTCTAAAATCTCATGCTGTCCCTACCAGCCTGCATCATCAAAATAAGACACCAACACTCATTTAAGTATAAAATCTAAGTTTTCATCTTAATTATTATAAGAGAAAAATTGCCTTGGGCCAATTTTATGGGCATGGGAGACTTTATTCAAGACTATTGGAACAGAGAGAGATTGAACTAAATCCTATTGAAACAAATGATGAGACAGGTTTTAAGCACTGGGATGAGTTAGTGGAAAGGTGTTGGACGAAGTTGATGGGAAGTTGGTCAATATGTTTTGGCCATCTGTGTTTGCTACTTAGTGCTTATCAAACTTAAGCTTCTACCCTCCCACAAACGCTGGTAAATAAGCACGCTATCCTTCCTCATATTTATATTTCAAAGATTCCAGATTGCTGAATTCTCTAAGTCCCTCCTTCAAATGTTTAGTCCAAATACCATCATTCTACATTGGTGCGATAATCTCCAGTTCTAGTTCTTGTCCCTTTTGTTCTACTGTAACAATCCATATTAATACGTACTCCATTTTAGCATCATGTATCTGATCAGGTCATCCTCCTAGGCAACACACTTCAGTCCCATCAGCCACAAAGTAGAGATCAACCACTTTGCCATGACTTCCAATGCTCAGCATGCTCTGGCACTGCTTTACCACTCCAGCTTCAACTCACTTCTCACCCTTTGCTCGAACCCTCAAGCCTTTCTAGTCATAAACACACAAACTCATATCTGTCTTAAGATCTTACTTCTAGTTATTCCTACTTCCTAGAACTCTCCTTCCTTTTATCTTGGCAAGTGTAGTTGGTTCCTCTTTGTCAGTCAGATCTCAGGTTGAATGTTGCTTTCTTAGAAGGTCTTCTCTGACCTTCCAATATTTATTGGCTAATTAGTATTTTGGATTTTGTGAATCAAAAAGTAATATTTGAATAATCCGCACAGCATTATGTTCATCAATGTTTTTCCTCAAAACTATACATTTAAAAAATATATATATTGATATAAATATATACATATAAATAAATATAAATATATATAAATATATATATGTATTTAATGTTCTGTTTTTCCTCAATAGAATAGAATTTTAAGAAGAGCAGGATTCTTGTCTATCTTGCCCATTGCCAAATCCTCATGACAAAACAAAAGCAAACAAAAGTATATGCCATGTTAGCTACAATTAAATATTTGTTTAAAAATGAATAAAAATAAATACATATAATATTTTAGGAATAATTTTGTTCAGATCTCACCTTTAACAAAATAAAACAAGGAAGAATGGGGTTAGTGTTATACTCTAGGTCAACCACATAGCGGAGCCAGTGTGAAGAGAGTCTTCTGCTGGCCAGTCCAGGATTATGTATTTATATGTGGTATTTTTCTGTGGCCTATTTTGATGATTAAAAGCCAGTAAATAAAACAAAAACAAAAACAAAACAAAACAAAACAAAACAAAACAAAAACTTCTTTCCTCTTGAAGTGAAACTCAACTTTTGGAAAGACTTCACATGTAATTAGATATTATTCTCTCAGTAGAGATAAGAGATAAGAGATGATGATTTACCTTCTTAATACATTAGCAGGGACTGATTTATCCAATTAACCCACAGCAAAAAGCCTAAAGGAAAAAGAGTCAGGGAAGTTTTGTTGATATAATATTTCCTAGGAGATAAAATGCTGTGGTGAGGGCTACATGTTTCTCAGGAAATCTGAGGTTCTAAATCTGAAAAGAAACGTCTCCAGATAATACTGATAGGAAGATAGGGGCAAACTATTCTCTCTTATTCGATGTACTTCTGGATATGGTTGTGGTATCTGGTATAAAAGGTCACATCTAATATAATAGTAAGTAGTAATAATTATGGTAATAACTACCATTTTCAAGCATCTCTTAGTAGCTAGTCTTTATGCAATTAGTGCAGTTTGTTAAATGTGTGCTTTTAGCTACATAGCAAGAAACCTAATGTTATTTTAAATATAAGAAATAGGAGAATGAATCCAGAGAGAGTAAATAAGAGTATAAAATAATGCAATTACTTGAGTGATGGATTTGGATTTTGATCCAAAGTCTTTCTGGCTTAATACTGCTTTCTATAAAAGCATATATTACTTTAATTAAAATATATTATTTATCATAATTTTAAGACAATATTTGGATTAATTCTTGGTGTCTGGATGACCTAAGAAAGTAGAGCTTAGTTCTGTGATATCCATGTGAACTTTCAAGAATGTGAAATAGGACAGCCCCAGATTCATACTGACATCTAAACTCACACCTACTATGGTTTTAAGCTATTTCAATTCTCTTTTCTTCATTAATACTGTAAAATTTGATAAAAGCCTGCACATGAAAAGACTTTTCCAAGAGCTGAGTGAAAATTACTTAGGTAGAGACCACATGTGTTCAATAATTGATAGTATTATTGTTAAAATTGCTTGTAATAAAAACCCAGGTTATGTGATATAATATACCAGACACATAAAATATACTGGGTATCACGTGAGTTCAGAATATTGATTTTGTAACATTTCTTTCACAAATCCTTTTAGAGTTGATACAAAATAGAGGACTTTATGAAATAATGAAATTTGAAAGTCAGAAAAGTATAATAGAAAAAGTGTTCTTGTTTTAATCACAATTTCCAAACAGTTATTAAGTGGTGCTGTTCAGTTGTTATGCAATCATAAAACATATTGGTTCTTTATACAGAAAGTGTACATTTTGGAGCAATTCCTGTACTGTTATGATTGCAAAATTTTGGAGACTACTCCTGTTACAATTAATAAGTTGCATGATTTTTTACAAGGTACTTATTTTCAACTTTCTTATAGAAACGGTGAAATAAACTGAGGCAGTAAAGTGTAATGAAATTAACAAAAACTTGATTTTTTTATATTTCAAATCCTAGTTTTTCTAGGTTTTAAAATGCAATTTTATCCATATTACCCATGAAATTTGTGAATATTACTAAACCACTCATTTTCTTCATCTGTATAGGATGCATGAAAAGTTCCAGGAACTAAATGTAATAAGATATGTAAAAACCTTGCATATTGGTTCACAAAAAACTAAGTATAATAAATACAAATTATTATTAAATAATAATTAAATTGTTACCAAGTATCATATTTTCAAAATTCTATGTGTCCATATCAGTTTACTTTCCAGAAGAGATGCATTAGATTTTTAAAAATTTGCCTTGCAAGTAAAATGCAACTGATTACTATCTATGTTCATGAAAAATATTTACCATTTGTACTGGACAATAAATACAATAAATTAAACCTTGTTGATTTATTAATATATTTATATTTATATTTATATTTATATTTATATTTCTCCCCACTTACACAAAATATAGGAAAGATAAACTAAATTTGGAAAACTTAACCTCTATGATATTTAAGTGTATTTTTGAAATCTTAGAATTGGATTTCCATATAAATCAACTGAGTATGTAGGACTATGTTAAATATATGATCTTATAAAAGCATACAACTTTATCACATTTGTTTATCTAAATATACATTTTTATATGTGTACATATATATTTACAAATTTGGACATAAAAATTAAACATGAATAAATTGTATTAGCATTAAAATAATTTGGGGCAAATTAAATCTTTCCTATTGAAACAGCAGGTACAGAGTCAATTATAATTCTTCATAAATATAGCATTAACAAAGAATAAGCTTCTAAAGATAATACATTTGTCATAGAAAAAAAGATTGAAAAATTGTATTAATATAAGCAAAACAGCATGAAGAAAGGCATGTTATATTAAAAATCATTTACATAACTGATGTATTTTAAATATGAGGAACAGTTTTGGTGTATAGTAAGAGGTACAAAGTTTTCCATCAAGATTTGTATAAAATCATCTTTGCAGCCGTGCAGATTTGAATGTTTAGAACTGAGACACATGTTTGATCTGCTAATTCTATTTTCAAATACACTTTTTAAGTAAGTTTAAAATAGCTCTGTCCTTGTTACTTGAACATAGAAATTATTATCATAGGCATGTATTGACAATATCCGATGTAACTGGATTCTTATCTTTTATTTTTAGAAGATCTAATTACAACATTGGCTGACAGCCTCTTCTAATCACAAGTTCATATAATTGAACAAAGCTAATTGAAGGTACCACACCATGTCAGTATGCTGGCTAATATAAAGAGGTTGAGACCCCATAAAAATTAAGTTGACTAATTCAAACTGTCACTATGTTATTAATCAAAATCCAGATTATTTCCTTACAAGTATAAAATTAAGCTACTTTTGTTTCTTTTTAATCTCATAAAAAAATATGCCTCAAAATAATGTTTGTAGAATGTAGTAGAATTAACTTTCAGATCTCTTTACTTTCTGTATAATCAATAAAGTAATTTGATTATTGCTGGTATTCAACAACAAATTGTTTATGATTGATGAATAAAACAATGCTGTACACATGTTTGCAATCTAAATGATACATTCTTGGCATGATTTCCCCCCCAATATACAAATGTGAATTGCTTTTTATATATATTTCTCAAAAAGAGTATTTTTAAAATAGTATTCAAGAGCTGTTATTACACAAACCTACTAACTTTTTGTTAAATTTCTGTAATGAGTTCCTAACTGCATACAAATAATTGGTGGGAGCTCTCTTGACTGAGCCTTAACATCTAAACCTAGTATTCTTTCATTTTTAATGAGAAATCTCAGATTACTCAGACTGAAATGTGAATTTGGTCTTAGAGGAAGGAAGTACATTTCTGCATTAGAAAATCTTTCTCCAGTAAGTCATTATTTTTCCATAGGTCTGTTTAATATAGTCATTATCCATGTTGGTTACAAATAGACTCTTTCCAATTAATAAATCTCATAGATTTTAAATTGCCCTAACAAATTCTATTGAATTATTTTTTTAAATTTTTCAGGAGGGAAAGAAATCTTTGAAGAGATGAAGCTTATTTCATTTTATACTTCATGGACAGAAAACTGCAAATCATTCACATTATGTATGTGTCAGATAAGTTTTAAATTGTCTCTGTCCTTTTTGAAGTTTTCTAGAGAGATCTGAATTGGATTTTGAATAGAATAACACGTGATTTTAAGAATAATGTGTGTGTTTATTGACTGACTCATTTCACTTAGCATAATACTCTTTAGTTCCATCCATGTTATGGCAAATGGCAAGATTTCATTGAGTTACTCAATGTTAATTGCTTCATTTAACTACTTGCTAAAAAAAATTTTTGTTTTAGGAAAACGTCTCTCAGGTTATCCTGAAGATTATTTGTCTTCAAAAATGTTTAAATATAGCATTTTGAAAGAAGGAGAAGAAAGTTTATCTTGTATGGAGCCTTAATCTGGTAAAAGCTTTCTAAGGCAGACCTCAGCAAACTGGGCAGAGTTTGAGTCAGAATTCTAGTTTTACCAAAAAAAAAAAATGTATTGCTATTTAAGAACTAAGATAGAAGCGTAGTTAAAAAGTCACATAAAACTATGGAAAAATAAGAAGAAATATTACACACAGTTAACATGTCAATAAGTACAGTATACTTAGACACAAATGGACACTAAATCTATTTTTATAGAACTCCAAATTAGTTAGTATATCAAAAGACATGACAAGTAATATAATTCCAGTTCACTGGAGATTGGTTAGAAAAAGATTTTTTGTATTTGCTTATAATGAAAAAATGAAAAAGAATGAGTTGTTTTGTATATACCATAAATGATTACTAATTCTAGATGTCCAAAGAATTCCAATTAATTTGTTATTATAAAGATTAAATAGTTGTATGACAAATAGGCTCTCTGTTTCTTAAATAAGTTTACAACAAACTCTGATAACATTTGATAAGTATTTTTTAATATCTACAACGAGATTAAAAAAATAAACAAACCTGCCATAAAGCTCCTGATGGATCTCCTAATACAGCTCAGTAACAGAGACTGTTACGGGTTGAACTGTATCCCACAAAATTCATTTGTTGAAATCTCAATACTAGTAGCTCAGAGCGTAACCTCATTTAGAGATAGGGTCTTTACAGAGGTATTAAAATTAAGATGAGGTCGTTAGGGTGGATAATAATCCAATATGACTAGTGTCTTTATAAAAAGATGAAATTTAGAGACAGGTAGGCATTCAAGGAGAACACTATATGAACATGAAGATGGACATCAACAAGCCAAAGTGAGACACTTGGAACAGATCCTTCCGTTTACAGACCGTCAGAAAGAACCAATCATGCTAACACCTTGATTTTGAACTTCTAGTCTCCAGAACTAGAGGACAATTGATTTCTATTGTTTAAGCCAACACAAGTTGTTTGTGGTACTTTGTTACAATAACACTATCAAACTAATACAGAAATAGAATCTTAAAATACAAAACAGTAAAATATTTAGTATATCAGATGGTCATGATTTAATTATAGAATGTATCACTCAGCATATCTTGATGCTTATCTTATAAATTTCTCTCCACCTCTTGAGGACAGAGCAGTTATCAGATTGCTCCTCAAATTGCTCTAAATTTTTTTGCCATTCTTTTCCCCCTCTACTAGTTGTACTTCTATAATGGTCCTCATTCTTATTTCAATAGCCATGTTTCTATATCTTTTTTTTATTAATTTTTTTAACGTTTATTTATTTTTTGAGAGACAGAGCATGAGCTGGGAAGGGGACAGAGAGAGAGGGGGAGTCACAGATTCCGAAGCAGGCTTCAGGCTCCAAGCTGTCAGCACAGAGCCCAATGTGCGGCTTGAGCCCATGAACTGTGAGATCATGACCTGAGGCAAAGTCGGCTGCCCAACCAAATGAGCCACCCAGGCACCCCTCTATATCTTTTTTTTAACAGAAATTTGTGAATGGCTGAAGACATATACTATGTGTAATGTTATCTTTTAATCTTTTTTTGAGCTTAGTAGGCTCTATTACCATAATATATATTTATATATATATATATATACATATATAATAATATATATAATAAATTTATTTGTTCCTACAAAACCAGCAGACCTCTTTTTTCAGCTACACCCCCATCTCATCATATGAAATCATGCCTCCATTTATATATTTTTTTTTAAATCTTACAATATAAAGTTAATTTAAATACTATTTAATATACCCTCAAAATGCTAAATCATGATTTCAATAAAATGCACAAAGCTTAGACTTTTATTTATAGGAATAATAAATTATCTTCCAAGTCCATTAATATACTTCTAATTACTCTAATATCATGATTTACATATGATTAAATTTAAAAGTAGGTGATTCAAAGTCACTCTTTAGGCATTTTAACCAATATTTGGATGGTAGACATCGTCTACTTAAATGTACAGTTCATCCTTCTCTTTTTCCTCCAAAAAAGCTCTGAATTTGGTTCAAGAATTCAGGCAATACCTCTGCAATCCAATATAGGGAATATTTATCTGAGATAACCATATTCCACTACTTTTATAGAGATTCTTGGATTTGTTCAGCAATTTACCCAAGTACTTGTTGTAAGTACTTGGGTACTTACATTTTAGTTAGTTAACATATGGTGTAATATTGTGTGTAATAATGTGTGCTTGGCACAGGGATACAGCAAATAACTCCAGCCTCATGGAGCTTACATTCAGATGGGAGAGAAGACAATAAACAAAACAAGCAAGTATCTTACTCATCATTAATACATGAGGATATCTTCTACTAAAAAATAAATAAAGCAGAATATTAGGATAGGAAATGTAGGTGGAACCAGCTGTTTTGCAACTGTAGATGAGTCATGAATGGCCAGGGAAGGCCTCTGTAAGAAGGGAACATTTGAATAAGACCTGAAGAGGTGAGGTACAAATCATGTGGATAATAAGAGGCCAATGACTCTAGACAGATAGCATTCCTAGGCAGAGCTTTCCTTACATGTTCAAGAAAGAACATGGTGGCAGAAGTGAGGGTCAGAGTGGTAAAAGATGCGGCCCTAGGGTAATGTTGGGCAAAGAAGCAAGCGGTATTTGAGTAGGGCTTTGCAAAACCTCTTAAAAACTTTGTTTTGCAGATGAACATAGGGAAAGGCAGGAAAAAGAGAGGGAGGCAAACTATAGAGAACAAACTGAGGATTGCTGGAGGAGAGGTGGTCAGGGGATGGGCTAAATGAGTGATGGAGGGCACTTGTTTTGTTGAGCAGTGGGTGTTATGTGTAAGCAATGATTTCTACTCATGAAACCAATATTACACCATATGTTAACTAACTAAAATGTAAGTAAAAACTTGAAACTAAATAATGAATAAATGAATGGATGAATGGATGAAAGGATGAATGAATGAATGAATGAATGAATGAATAGCTTTGTTTTATTGTTTTTTGTTTTAAATGTGTCAGGAATCCTCTGGAGGGCATGGAGCAGAGGACCTATGTGGCCTGCTTTTGGTTTTTAACAAGTTCACTCTGGCTGCTGTGTTAATGATAGACTAAAGAGGTAGAGAATAGAAGCAGAGAAACCAGGTGAAGATATTAATGGTTAGGATGGGAGCAACAACATAAGAAGTGAGGAAAAATGGTAAATTCTGGACTTTTTAAAAGGTTAGTATCAATGTGATTTGCCAAAGGAGCAGAAGTGGATAGTGACTGAAAAAGATGTATCACTGATAACTCTGAATTATTTTACATCTACAGCTAGAAAAATGAAGTTGGAATTCATTGAGATAGAAATAGGAAATTAGCTGATATTGTGGTGAATCAGGTAATCAATTGGAAAAATAAAGTTTGATACGATTATCAGCCATAGAAGGGGAGATGTCTAGTAGGAAACTGGTATGCAAATCTAGATTAGAGGAAGAGTCAAAATTTGAAAGTCATTGGTGTATGGAAGTATATTTAAAACCATGATGCTAGGTAACTTTACCTATTGAGTGTGCGTAGAGAGAAAATAAAAAACATCCAAGAGCTGAGTTCTTGACACTCTTATTAGAACTCAAAGAGATGAAGAAAAAACAGCAAAGACTAAGAAAGAATGGCTTCAGTGACAGAAGGAAAACCAGGAGAGTGTGGTATATTAGAAGTCAGGGGGAGAAAATTCTTTCATGGTGAAGGAGTCACTAAACATTGTTTCGTATATCCCTTAGCATAGAAATATCCCAATTCTCTAGATGTAGCTTTGCCAAGATCATTAATGTCAAAATAGAAATGGTTTCATGGTCGGGTAAGAGACTGACTATAATGGCTTCAAGGGTAGTTGATAGGAGTAACATCAGAGACAGTGTTAATACAGATGACTACTTTAGGAAATTTATGTAAGGAGAAAATGTGGTAGTTAGAGATATTTAGGGAGTTGAAAAAAGAAGGAAGAAGCGTTTTGTTTTGTTTTGTTTTGTTTTGTTTTGTTTTTTGCTTTGTTTTCAGATGTGAAAAGCAATTGCTATTGGGAAAGATCTAGAGAACCTACAAGGATGATGGAGGAAAACAGGCAATGCCATATGGGATCATGTCACTGTGTAGGTGAAAAAGGTTAAGATCTAGTATATACATAAAGGACTTGTCCTTAGTTAGGAGTAGAGATGATTCAACCATAATACAAATATTAAAGACATATTATACCAGTACAGGTGGTCAATGTGGGAGAAAAGTTTGCATACCTCTTTATCAAATAGAAAATATATATTGATCTCTGTTCCTGGTTCCTGGTATGGAACTCCTAAAACTGTTGTAAATTTCTAAGTGATAAGAGCACTAGGAGCATCTTCTATTCTGATGAGTAAACTCTGGATGCCTCCTAGGTAGGGGCTGATCACCAGAAAGCGCCATAAATAAAACTTCATAATTTTCACTCCCACTCTACTGTCTCCACTTCTCAAAGAGGGGAGAGGAGCTGGAAATGGAATTAGTAATTGACCACGTCCACATAAAAAAGTTTCCATAAAAATCCCAACAATAAGGGGTTAGGAGAGGTCCCAGAGATAGAATATGACTACATACTGAAAGGGTGATGCACTTCAAATTCTGCGCTTGGGAATCTCTGAGAACTTACCCTGTGTATCTTTTCATTTGGCTGTTCATCTGTATCTTTTACCATATTATTTAATAAACTGGGAAATGTAAGTAAGTGTTTCCCTGCATTCTGTGAGCTGCTCTAATAATTATCAGATACAATAGGGAGGAGGTCATAAGAATCTCTGACTTGTAGCCATGTTGGACAGAAGCTGTGGGTAACCTGAGGACCTACTACTTACAACTGGCATCTGAAGTGGACAAACTGATGTTTTAATCTATGGACTCTGACACTGTCTTTACATAGGCAGTGTTAGAATGAAGTTAAATTATAGGACACCCAGTTGTTATTGCAGAATTTCTTGGTTTATGGGGAAAAAACCCAGACATGTGGTAAAAAATAAGGGTTCGGTGTAAAAATAAAAGAGAAACACAAGAGGAAGACTGCATTGAGTTTTCTCTCTTACACTTTTTTGGCTTTCTCATTGAAGATGGAGCAGGATCGTCAGCTAGGGGAGTAAATTATGACTGCTGAGGAGCTTTAACTAAAGAGTTAAAGCTAAAAGAGTAAAGAGATTTTATTCAAGTAATATTTAGTTCAAAGTTACATTTTTAGTGTTATTTGGGTTTTATCTAGCCACATCCTCTTACCAGATACAAGGGTAAAGAGTAGGTTGAAAAATGGTCTTTAACAAGACCTATGTTATGTTCAAGAAAATAAAAGAGATAGAAAGGCAACAGGTAAGAACATAACACAGAATTAAGGGTTTGCTTGGAACATGAGATTGGAAAGGAGATAAGGAAGAATATGTAGGAAGTGATAGACAATGGAAAACGGCAGGATTAATGGATGGAATGTTCTTTGAGGAGGTGCTAGTGAGACTGAAGTAATATTTGTGTTAGAATACTAGGGCAAGCAAGCTTAAACCATTGGAGGTAATGGTCAGAAATTGAAATACTCTACACTGGAATGATGAAAATGACAAGTTGAAGGTTAAGATGATGGCAGTCTATAGACAACATGGGTATCTAGGAAACATGGTGGTGTGGTCAGAGCCCCTATTATCAAAGCATAGTTTAAAATAGCCAAAGCTAGGGGTGCCTGGGTGGCTCAGTCAGTTGAGCATCCAAATCTTGGTTTCGGCTCAGATCATGATCTCTTGGTTCGTGAGTTTGAGCCCCAGCACTGAGCCTGTTTTGGATTCTCTCCTTGCCCCTCCCCTACTTGCTTTCTCTCCTTCTCTCAAAATAAATAAATAAACATTAAAAAAGTAAACAAATAAAAAATAATATAGCCAAAGCTAGAAGTACACCAACCGCAAAAAATATGTCAAATATTAAAATTTTGTGTTAAAGTTGTTCATAAAGCCCTCATCTTAACTTTTTATGGTCTGTAGAATTTTTAACTGTTCATATTTTCATCTGTGAGATAGAAATCACTTTCTTTTTTTCTTCTAGTTCAGTATAATCATGATTTATCAATTTTACTTGTTTTTGGGAAAAAAAACCCAACATCTTTCTAGTTCTCTTTGCTGTACAGTATTTTATTAACTATGCAATTTTCTATTTTATTTTCTTTCTTCTAATTTCTCCATGTAAAACTTGCCAAACTTTTTCCACTTTCTTGAGGAAAATATTTAATTTTTAATAGGCTTTCAGAAGAATTATTAAGGCACAGCCTTTTAAGATTTTCTGTTTCGTAAAATAGATAAGTGGAATATTTTGTTAAAAGCTATGCCTTTACACATTTTTAAATATTTTGAATATTTTCTTAAATTGGCCTGCAAAAGGGACAATGCTTTTCATGTGTCTTAAAAGTACTATGTGAATCTACTGAAAAAAATAAAAATATATGCCAGTCTGATAAACCCAAATGGAATCTTATCTTTAATTTATTTGCTTGCTTTCAGGTTCAATATTTATTATATTACAGCAATTGTATATCTTCTTGTAAAATATTTTCTTTTCCTTTGCACCATTATCCTTTGAGTTGTTCACTATTTTACTGATTTGAAGGCATTTTTATGTGTAAGAAAATTATTTTCTTTTCTTTTTTATAATTGTTTTTAATTTTTATTTATTTTTGAGAGAGACAGAGACAGAGTGTGAACAGGGGAGGGGCAGAGAGAGAGGGAGACACAGAATCCAAAGCAGGCTCCAGGCTCTTTGCTGTCAGACCAGAGCCCAGCTCGGGACTCGAACCCACCATCAGTGAGATCACAACCTGAGCCAAAGGCAGTTGCCTAACCAATTAAGCCTCCTAGGTGCCCCGCATTTTATTTTTTATCAAGTAACCTAAAATTTAGATATTATTTATCTTTTCAGTTTTGGATCTTATTCTTAGAGATAACTTGTCTATACTCCAAATTATATAAATAGGAACCTATAGGCTTATGATAAAATTTTATAGATTTTAAAACATTTAAATTTTTAATTTGATTATGTGTTATGTCAATTACATGGTTGTATTGTCCCAATTAAATGTCCCATTTTTTTATGGATGTTCCTTTTCTGGTAAATGGAGTGAAAAGTTGGAAGATGGTTATTAATTTGGAGAGAAGGCAGATGAAGAAAAACTATCTTTCTAAAAGTTAAAACTTCTATGAGTGTTCTGCCTTGTTCAGATCTGGAATCAGTGTTATATATTATTGTATCTGTATCTCTGTTATGGACGTTATGGACACAATTCATTGACTGTACTAGTCAATGTATTTACTATTACTCTCTGAGAATAAAAATAATAACAGTAAAACCTGAACAAAATCATATTTATTATTTATAAGCTGGGAACTGTAGATACTACAGTTTAAAATGAAAGTTCAGAAATTAATGAATGACAAATATCTTAGTCAATGCTAATTTTAAAAAGTATAAGGTCTATGTGATTTGATTAAATTTTTGGTGGTTTGTTTTTTTGTTTTTATAAAATCTACCTTCTAAATGTTTAACCGAATTTATTTTTAAGTATATTAATTTAATATATACTTAGACTATTATATAATTGTTTACTACCTAAATTATTTTTATATGTTCTTCAGGTTGTCTGCTAGGGCATTATTAAGTTACTCCACATTTATGGGCAACTCACACTATTGAATTATACAAGGGGGAAAAAAAACATATGAAACAAACAGCTGAGATAATCTTATTTTTAAAAAGGAGACTGTATTTATTTAGGGCAGACTAGACTTTCAAAACTCTGAGTTTTATCAATTGCATTGTCTGCAATTTGTGAAAATCACATTATAACAAAAGCAGGAACAATTTTTTTCAGACAAGTATTGTGCATTGAAAACTTTTTCATGAATCTAAGGGTCAGTTGGTAATCCCCAAACTAAGCAGAGAACAATCTTCATGTATAAATTTAAAATTGTCCCTATGTTACATATATTATTTTACTGCATTCCATATGCACCAATTAAATTGCAAATAACTTTTGCATAACTTTGCAATAATCTCAACATGAAAAAAATGTGGGACTGGGTCTAAATCTTAAGTAACAAGAATGAATTTTTTTTTTAATTTTTTTTTTTAACATTTGTTTATTTTTGAGACAGAGAGAGACAGAGCATGAACGGGGGAGGGTCAGAGAGAGAGGGAGACACAGAATCGGAAGCAGGCTCCAGGCTCTGAGCTGTCAGCACAGAGCCCGACGCGGGGCTCGAACCCATGAACCATGAGATCATGACCTGAACTGAAGTCAGATGCTTAACCGACCGAGCCACCCAGATGCCCTCTCCCATCCTTTTAATGATTATTTTGAGCTGGTTCATTGTTTCCTTCCCTCACCATAGTCAATAACACAGAAAATGGTCATACAAATTTAATATCACACATTCCAAACTCCAAGTCTTCCCATTACGTTAAGTTGCCATAGTAAACAGTTACCATATCTATCTCCTTCTCTGTCACAGTTGCCATCGCACTAATACAGGTCATTCATTCTCTCAAAACGCAGATAGTGAGCACCAGCTACGTACTGGATACTTCTTAAGTGTTTTAGGCCTATCACTGACCCATGTAGACAAAAATCCTCACACCTCTAGAATTTATATTTTAGCAGGAGAAAAGACGATAAACAATACATAGAATAATAATGGGTAAAATATATTACATAGAAGAGATGGCTTGCCTGTGAATCAGGAATGAATGACAAGGAGTTACAGTTATAAGTTTAGCAGTCAGGATAGGCCACAGTGGGGTGACTGACACTTGAGAAAAGACTTGGAAGATATGAGGAAGTTAATATGGAGATACCTGATGGAAGTGCATTCCAAGCATTAGGAAGAGCATTCCCAGCCACAAGACTGAAGAGTCTCTGATACGCTGAAGAAAAAAATAGAGGTCAATGTTCTTAGAATGGAATGCACAGAAGTAGTCAGGGTTTGGGATTAATTATGTAGGACCTAGAAGGCCATTGCCAAACCTTGAATTTTACTGTGCTGTGAGAATACAATATGGAAGGTCAGAGATGGAGGCAGGTAGACCAATAAGGGAGAATCTTCAAATAATCAAAATGAGTTTCTATTGCTCAGAGGGCGTCAGCAGTAGAATGTAAAATGCCATCAGATTCTGGATGTATCTTGAACATAGGTTCAAAGGATATGTAATTGTGAGAAAAAAGAAGATCTAAATTATTATTATTAAAAAAGAAAGAAAGAAAGAAAGAAAGAAAGAAAGAAAGAAAGAAAGAAAAAAAAGGGGTTAGAGTGGGAGAGAGAGCCAAAGCCTAAGAGACTCTTAAAAACTGAGAACAAACTGAGGGTTGATGGGGGTGGGAGGGAGGGGGGGGAGGTGATGGGCGTTGAAGAGGGCATCTTTTGGGATGAGCACTGGGTGTTGTATGGAAACTAATTTGACAATAAATTTCATATAATAAAAAAAAAAGATCTATTCAAATGCAAAAATTTTAAAAAATAATTTTTTTTTTTTGAGCAACAAGATGGATTCAGTATCAACTCCAATGGAAAACTGCATCTGCAGAAGATTTTAACCAGACTGTGGAGAGACCATACCAGAGCTCAGATTTTGACATGTTGAGTATTAGATAGGTAGGCAGGTGGATATAGAAGTCTGAAGTTCAGGACAAATGTCTGGATAGATGTGATTTAAGATCAGACAAGATCACTTTGAAAGTGAAAGTAGACAGAGAAAAAGAGAAGAGGAATAAGGCTTGTGCCCAGGGCGTTTCCTCATTATTTCCCACTCAAATTGTTGGGAAACTCCTAACTCTTGTGCATAACTTAAATTCTGATATTATGTAGTATGATACCTCTACTTCTATTATAGTTATTTTTCTACAACTCAAGTATTATTTCACATCTCCCACTCTGAAAGAAGAAAAATACAAAAGTTTTACCTTGATACACAGGTGCTTAAGAATTTGAGCCATAATCGAGCACCTAGGTGGCTCAATCAGCTAAGCGTCCTACTTTAGCTCAGGTCACAATACTGCGGTTCTTGTGTTTGAGGCCCACTGTCAGGCTCTGTGCTGACAGCTCAGAGCCTAGAGCCTCCTTCAGGTTCTGTGTGTGTGTGTCTCTCTCTCTTTGCCTCTCCCCGGCCCGCACTCTGTCCCTGTCTCTGTGTCTCTCAGAAAATGAATAAACATTAAGAAAAAAAGAAGAGGGGTGCCTCGGTGGCTCAGTCAGGTAGGCCTCCGACTCTTGGTTTTGGCTCAGGTCATGATCCCACAATTTCATGAGTCTGAGCCCTGCATCAGACTCTGCTGGAGGCATGGAGCCTGCTTGGGATTCTCTCTCTCTCCTTCCCTCTCTCTCTGACCCTGCCTCATTCACACTGCCTCTGTCTCTCTCAAAAATACATAAACTGAAAAAAAAAAAAATTAAATAAAGTAAAAAAAAGAATTTGAGCGATACTATTCTATCTTCTTCTTCCTTTTTCATACCATGCCCTATATCTCAGTCATATCACACTGCCCGTCAACCACATCACCAAATGTTTTCCTAATCTTACTTCTTCTTTTTATTCTCTTTGAAATGTTCTTTGTATGGGTTCACACTTCTTAATTATAATTTAAGACTTACCACTCTTATATAGATTTTCCTGATCATGGCATAGAAATGTGTGCTTACCTCCTCTATACTCCTATATTAGTAAGATGCAGTATCTTAGGAAAAAGTTGTATGTCTATGTTCATCACTACCCTGAGGATTTCTTGAAGACAAACTGTACAGCCCATTTTAATTGAAAATAGTGCACTTAATAGAATGCGCATGGACTAAATGAGTAAAAGAATGGCATGGGTCAATAAGAAAACATTAAATTACTTGGGTATGTATCAACAGTCAGTTTTAAAATTGCACATAAATTGGTTACAAATATATCTACTTATTTTGGGTACATGGTGTGATAGAAAATATCACAAATACTTATTACTAGATATGTGTTCATTTTATTGAATACTCCCTTTATACAATATATTTTATTAGATCTCTGTGTAGTGAATCAGCCAAAAGTAATGTGAAGATGTGCTTATGCTGGAAGAATTATTTGATAAAAGATATAACATATAAGAGAAACTGATAGAGTGAAGAACACATTTTTTAAATATCAAAATTAAAAGGAACATAGAGAAATTCAAATTAATGGAAGGATTCAATATAAAAAGCAACATAACATCAGTCTATGTCAACAAGAGTCATTAATATAAAGTTATTTTCATCTAGGCTGTTTCTAAAATGATAAAATGAAATTTATCATTTGAAAAACAATGGCATAAACAATAATTTCTTTCTGACTGGGGATATTGTTTTCAAATTGTTTCTGATTAACCATGGTGGGATCGTTTGAACAGACCAAAACAATCAATTCATTTGACAAGACCTATGAGTACCATACAGTATTGGGAATGCATTCTGATATTCTCAAAATGTAAAAGGATATAATAGTGTTGCAAGGCCTTGAGACGAGTTGTTTCCTGTTTAACATTTTTATGTGCTGTGTCCTACAAAAACATAAAATAATTTATCAAGAAAAAGTGGCAGTGATATATTACACTCAGGGACCACAAGTGCCTTTCAAAATATTTTGGGTTTTTTTTTTCCTTTTTTGAGAATTATGACTGAGTTGTTATTGCATCAAATTTATTGCATTGCATAAAGTTAATGTTTGAGTTTTAATAAGTGGCAGAATATTGGTTGATTATTTTTTAGAAGTCTTAGGCAGATCTTATCACTTTCCTTCCTTTCCCTCTATTCTCTCTTTCATTGCTCCCTCCTCCTTCCTTCCATGACTCATTTCACCAAATACATACTGAATATATAATTTAGTATGCTGTTGGATAGTTATATGAGTGAAATAGATAACACCGTCCTGCTTTGGTTAGTTTATAATATGGTGAAAGATAAGGCATAAATATAAATAGCATAAAATAAAGATTTAAAAATAAAATAAATTTAAAACTTAAAATAAGATAAAAGTCATATGGGTAGTTACATAGCAAAGGACACAGGACAAAATATTTAAATTGCTATCAATTTCTGAGAATGGAGAGATCAACGAAGAATTAAATAGCCAGGAAAGTCTACGGAGTGCCTGGGTGGGTCAGTCAGTTAAGCGTCAGACTTTGGCTCAGGGCATGATCTCACCGTCTGTGAGTTCAAGCCCCATGCCAGGCTCTGTGCCAAGAGCTCAGAGCCTGGAGACTGCTTCAAATTCTGTATCTACCTCTCTCTCTGCCCCTTCCCCACTCATGCTCTGTCTCTCTCTGTCAAAAATAAAATAAAAACATTAAAAAATTTTAAATAGTCAAGAAAGTCTTCGTGAATGATGTAAGAATTGTAAAGGCACTTGAATAATCATGGTTTCTGTATGAAAAGAAAGTATATCAGATAAAAAGCGGTTTAGGTATATGTAATCTTAATACAGTGATATTAGGGATTAATAAAGAGGGCTTTACTAAAATTCTTTCATTAGACTGCAGCAATAATTCAAGTATAAAGTGACAGTAGACTTTCTGTAGAGATTAAAAGAAAAGTCAGATTATTCACGGTAAGTAAGTTAATGAAAGGCAACAGGTTTAAACAATTTTGGCTTATGGGTGAGGGCAAAAGTGTCCAATAAAAGTTTTCTTTTCTTTTGTAAGTTAATCAAATCAATTAAGTTTTGAAGAAAGGGAGACAAACTTTATATATTTCAGTTGAAAATAAGATATGTTACAGAAGAATAAAGTAAATAAGAGACCAAGGGTTTTCTTTGTTATTGTTGTGTATATTTTAAAATAGTTCAATAAAATATAGAGTCTAAAACAGCATGCAAAATGGGTATTCCAAAGAAGAAATTAGAGAAAGATTAATCCAGTAAAATATCCCTGCCTAGTATAAAGATATTTTCCTATTTCATGACATTTTAAAGTTTTATTTAATTACATCTAAGACTTTGAAACTGTGTTTCCTAATTTGGCCTGTCATGTTTTGATGTGCTCTAAATCTATTTATTTGTATGTCCCATTGCCTAAAATATCTAGCACTTAAGTTAACCTAACTTAACTGATCCCTAACATATGCTTAATTGGAGTTGTAGTGTCTAATGTGCTATTGCTTTGGTATTACTGCTTGCAGTTCAATTTTTCTTAACGTTTATTTAATTATTTTGAGACAGATACAGAGAGAATGAGTGGGAGAGAGGCAGAGAGAAAGGGAGGGAGAGAATTCCAAACATTCCTGCAGAGCCTGATGCAGGGCTCAAACTCACAAAATGTGAGATCATGACCTGAGCTAAAATCAAGAGTTGGACATTGAACCTACTGAGCCACCCAGGCACCTCAGCTTGCAATTCAATTAAGTTTATTGGTCATTTAAGTTAATCTCAAAATGAAAAAAAATATATATCACAACAGAAACCAATTTCTAATATATAGGATATACTTCACAACGGTGATTAAGGCAGATTTCTAAAAGCTCAGAGCAGAATCTCAATTGTCAGGAAATTGATGTTCTACTTAGGAAACTAAAGAAGCAAAAACCAGGAACATGTGTATGATCATACATATACCGTATGATCATACGGTATAACTATATACTTCTGTAATTATTTTAATCTTCTCTTTAAATATTCATTTGGAAAATTCCAATATAGTTGTCTTTTGTGATCCGCTGATAATATATGCTTATGAATGAGGTATATATCCCAAAATATATCTTTTCATATTTTCTTTTTTTAATGTTTACTTATTTATTTTTGAGAGAGAGAGAGAGAGAGAGAGTATAAGTGTGAATGAGTGGAGGAGAGGCAGAGAGAGACAGAGAGAGAGAGAGAGAGAAAATCCCAAGCAAGCTTTGTGCTATGAGTGTGGAGCCAGATGTGGGTGTCAATCCCACAAACCCTGAGATCATGTCCCCAGCTGAAATCTAGAGTTGGAGACTCAACTGACTGAGCCACCCAGGCTCCCCCTATCTCAGATTTTCAAAGTGACTTCAGACAGAAGAATTCTACCTACAGTAGATATATTTGTGACAAAGAAATTTGTCGTAGTTATTTGAATAGTTATTCCCAAGATTCAGATTCCTTTTCCAAACTATTTCTGTGCAAATTGCTTAATAATATATTATGCGTCGTTCTTTCCTATAGAGCCTAATATTTTTGAAGGAGATCATCCAAATAAATCCAAACTCAATAATAAAATCCATCCAAAATCCATTGTACCTGTTATTGGTTGTCCAAAAATGTTGTGTTGATAATTCATTAAAATATTGCACTTTGTCCTTCTTTTCATCATATGTTCAGCGAATTTAGTTGGTTTGTAGCATAATGAATACCTGTTTTTTTTTCTATATGTATTTTATGTAATGTAAACATTTCACAAACTTTGCTATTGTGCATTAACTTGCAGCTACACTTGATGTCCACTAAGTAAAACACTTGATGCTAAATTTCAAGAGACATAGTGATCCTTTTTCACAAATCTTCTCTTAGATTCCTTTAATAAAGTCATATTCAGTATTTTTATGAAAAAATATAAAAAGCATTCTACCATATATTTTTGATACCCAAATATTTTCCATTACTTGAAAAGTTAAATTTTTTAAATTTAAATATATACAGATAAAATAGCAGTAATTGGCTGAGACTTTTAAGCAATTTTAAACTCATTTAATCATACTGTATTCTATATATCCTCATTAGAAAGGTACTCAATAAAACAATTATCAATATAATATTCCATCTATGACTTACAACTTAATACCTAATCAGAAGTTGGAGTGTTGATTTTCTAAACAATAAAAAACGAAACATTTCATTATTACTTACAAAACTAATTTTTTCTCTGAAACGAATACTTTATTGTATTATTAATACAAAAATCTGTATTAAGATTTTTGACACTGAAATATAAGGCTTACTCCTGCTCCCAGTCCAAGTCCCAAGTCCCTATCATGCTCTTAGAAAACTGGTAGCCAATGGGGTGCCTGGGTGGATCAGTTGGTTGAGCTTCCAACTTCGGCTCAGGTCATGATCTTAGGTTTGTAAGTTCAAGCCCCGCGCCGGTCTCTGTGCTGACAGCTCAGAGCCTGGAGCCTGCTTCGGATTCTGTCTCCTTCTCTCTGCCCCTCCCCACTTCTGCTCTGTTTCTCTGTCTCTCAAAAATAAATAAATGTAAATAAGAAAAAAAAAAAAAAAAAGAAAGCTGGTAGCCAAGCAGATATTTATCCCAATATGATTAGATGATTTTTTTCTCTGAAGGAATTGTCAAAGGAAAAAAAAAACAAAACAAAAAAAAAAACAAAAAAAAAACATTTTAAACTGATCTTTAGAAATCTCCAAATAAAATCTCACTCCATGTTGGGTCCTCTTTTATGGACCAAATATTTATGTCGCCCCCAAATTTATATGTAAAAACCCCAATCCCCTGGATGGCTATATTCAGAGATGAGGAAGTAATTAAGGTTGAATAAAATAAAGGTGGGTCTTTATCCAATAGAATTAGTATCATCATAAAAAAAAGACACCAGAGAGCGCTCTTTCTCTCTCTCCACAGGTGTGCAGTAGGGAGAGGCCATGTGAGGACATCGCAAAAAGGAACCATCTGCAAGTGTAGAAGAAAGTTTACACCAGAAATCAAATCAGTAAAATCTTGATCTTGAACTTACACCTTCCAGAACTCTGAGAAAATACATTTCTGTCATTTGAGCCATCCAGTTTATTGGAGCTTTTTATGGCAGCCTGAGCTGCCTAATATATCCATTCTCTAAAGGTATGCTACCCTGTTTGAGAATCCATGGTACATGGGAAAAGAAAACAAAAAACAAAAACAAAGTAACAAAAAAATACATCTGTGTGTTTTTTTTTTTTTTAGGCATCCTCTTTAAATGCAAATCAGGATTCACCAGCCATGTGAAAGATCCTCTGAAATGAAAGACACTAAAGGAACCTATAAAAATAATGTTACAGAAAGAGAGCAATGTAGGGGACAAAAATGAAAACATAATATAAAAATTAAATAATAATTGCTATCTTCAGAGAGATAAAAAGATGAGATATAAATGGTACAATAAGAAACATGCAACAAATAAGAGAAATGCACTTGGAACTTAAAAAAACATAATAAAATTAATGTAAAAATGGAAAGATTGGAAGGTAAATTTCAGGTGACACCCAAGGTAAAACAAAAAGACAAACATCTAAAAATTAGGAAAACTATGTAAGAATGTTTGAGAATGATCATCTGAGTAATAGGCAAAGAAGTAGAAAAAGTAGAAGGAAGGAGAAGGGGATGTGGAGGGGGAAGGAAGAGAAAACCCTCGAAATTGGAGAGGAGAACATTACGTTAGGAGTAATAAAAGAAAATTTCCAAAATTAAGAGAGAAGCCTTTACACAACAAATTACAAACTTGTATGCAGCTTCCTGAATGGCTAATAAAAAATAAGCCATCGCTTCATGAAATTTTCAACACCCCTGAGTAGAGTGCAGAGTATAAACAGAGAGAAAGCAAGAGAGAGAGAGAGCCTACACAAATGTATCAAGCATCAAAATCCCATTAACTTTCATATAACTAAGACAACTGAGACAGTGCGTTAATTCCCTCATTCTTCTGAGGAAAAATGATTCCTAAAATAGTATTCTAATTCCAACCAAAATGTCATTTGAGAAACGGAAAAATTAATCTTTGAAGTGATTACTTTCAAAATATTTACCTGTTTTGCATGCTTTCTTGGGAAGCACAGGAAGGTATTTTTGATCAAACTAAGAGAATGAACTAAGAAAAAGGAGAATAGGGAGTTTAAGAAACAGGTCAATTGCAGAGGAGAGGCAGACATAGTTCTTGGTATGACAGTGAGAGAAAATGCTGCAACTGCCATTTCCATGGCAAGTGTGGTAGTCCATACTTGAGTAGAGAAAGGGTGGGTTCCAGGAGAGTTATATATAATGGTGAGCTGGTGAATGTTGGTCAACCAGCATTCAAGAAAAATAAAGAAAAGTCCCATCCTGTAGCATTTGCTATTTTTTCTGTTGTAAATACTCCTGCCAGGGTTGAAAACGTGACATGACTGACCACTGATCTGGGAAGAGATTCACACGATCAATTCTCAAGAACTGGTTCACAACAGCTTCAGTACACTGCTTGTATTCACAGAAAAAAATAATGCTGAGCAAATAATTTATCTTGTATCCTGGATAGTTAAATAAAGTGTTTTATATTCCATCAGACTATTTGAAAATTAATTAATTATGGACATATAGGAAACTAAACAAAAGGGAAAATAGGGCAGCTGCAATCTCCAGGAAGGCCAACAAATATATTAACAACCCAAGGGAGGAAATGAAATATAGTTATTGATTTAAACAAAAACTGTGACGATTGTGTAAGTGGGAATGCAAAAAGAAAGTTAAGACTGAAGAATGTAAATATTTTAAATCTTTATCTTTCTAGTCAAAAATCAATGGATAATACCTAAAATAAAAAATAATGGAAATATTTAAAAACATAAAAAGGCATTATAAGAAACAGCCCAAATAATGAGAAGTAGTCAACTCTAGGGAATAAAAGGCAGGACAGGAAATGTGTTTCTCTCTTATAATCCTGTGGTGCGGTTTGTTTGAGCTTTTAATCTACGTATATATATGATTCAATTAAACTTAAATTTAAAATTGGATAAACACCACTCTATCTTGTGTTTTAAAAATATGACTCTGCTCTGTGTTAAATAATGTTCTTTCACTTCAAAGTAATAATCGGATTCGTTTTAATGTATAAAAATATGGAATCAAGAATTTAATAGAGGTGGCCATGTTCCTTAATACTAGTGAAATGATACTGTCTAATACATTCCTAATATGATGATAATACTATGCAGACTTTCTCTGCAGTACTTTTGTAACATCTGGCCCTGTCTGTTCCAACTGTTACTGATCTGTAGCTGGGGAAACAGTCTCCAGTTGAATGGCCAATGCTAATTTTGCCTTTCTGCCTTCTCTTGACTCCTGCTCTCACTCCCTTTCCTTTCAATGGGTAAGTAGAGTTCTTCTAGATTTCTAGCTATTTTCTACTCTGTTTTTTTAAGAAGGAAATTTATAAACTGTCTCTCAATGTCATTCTTATTTGGGCTCTTTGGCAATTTATCCAGTATAATTCCTTTAATTGTGAGCATTTGAAACTCATTTTTTGCTAGTTTCCTGATCCAGTACATTTTATATATTTATATATATATATATATATATATATATATATATATATATATAATTTTTTAATGTTTATTTTTGAGAGAGAGAGGGAGAGAGTGTGAGTGGGGGTGGGGTAAGGGCAGAGAAGGACTGAGACAGGATCTGAAGCAGGCTTCAGTCTCTGAACTGGCAGCACAGAGCTGGCCTCAGGGCTCGAACCCACGAACTGTGAGATCATGACCTGGGCCTAATTTGGAGGCTTAACCCCACTGAGTCACCCAGGTACCCCTGTTTTTTAATATTTCTTTGTACATTTCAATTAGTAACTGAGGATAGTTTTGGGAATGAAGGGACAGTTATTCTATCATAATTTCTGTTGCTTTTACATTGGTTCATAATAAAATAGAAAAACCAACAAATTAAAAAAATAATAAAATAAAATATTCAAATAAATATCTTTTGTCTCTACAAGCCATATATTATAATAATGTGAATTACTTTGTGACTAAATTAGAACCATATTTTAGTACCCTAGTCTATAGTAGACAAGAAATGTTGGCTTATATTTTGATACAGTAAAAATTGTGTCTCAAGAAAACCTGCAACAATAAAGCAAAATCACTTGATAGTCTTTCTTTCCTATAATTTTACTTGTGTACAACTTTATTGCCCTTTTTAATATTGACTGTGTGCCATAGATAACATTATCTTTTATTTATACTCAATTTATTCCATAATTCTTATGATTTTACATATTTTCACTTATTTATGAGCAAATTGTATTTTTTCTTTTTAAGAAAGTCACTTTCAATGCCATATTTCGTTAATATGTTCATCTAATCCCCTAATATTTTAATCATATGCCATTTTGGTTATAATATATAGGTTAAACATTTGACATAACATTTTATATTTGAAAGTTTCAGGGAAAAAATCTTTTACATAAATTGTTAAAAATTCAGCAAAATTCATCTTTAAAAAATACTGATATCATAGAAGTTAAGTTGATTTATTCATTTATCAACAAACATCACTCAAGTAGCTCCAATATGCCTATATCATTCCAGGAATTTGCAATAGAGTAGCGAACGAAATAGGTAAAGGCCTTATTCTCAGTAAGCTCACAGTTAATACTGTATTGATAAAACATATGTATCATATTTGGGTTGCATTAATGTACCTTAAATTATTTTTTCCCATTTATCCCACTTAAAAAAGAAATAGTTGATTTGTAATTCTGTGAGATCTCACTAATTATAAAGTTTTGTTTGTAGCTCAATGCTAAGAACTACTCAACCTGTCTAATATTAATTATCACTTGAGGTAATGTAATTCAGACATGTTTACTTTTCCGTATATGACAATTGGCATTGGTTTCAGTGTTTTAGTTAACTCAGAGGACATTTATTATATATTTTACTTCATTGGATGAATCCCAGTTATGTCTCATATACATAATGTAAAAGAAAGTTTAACCCAGGGGGATTTTTTTTTAATTACTTTAGCCTCCTACACAGTGTGACCAATGGCATTCTGCAATAACTATATTTTTTTTAAACCTGGACCTCAATTATAAAAAAGAACATTTGACAAAGTCAAGATTTATATTTGCCATAGATATTATTCAAGATTTTAAGAAAATAACTCAGGGATTTCAAGGAAGTTCTAACTTCGTTATTGTTACATAGCACAATGGTTTACTGCGTGATGCACAAATTTGGCTAAATTTATCTAGAACTATGTATTTTGCCAAAATAATGACATGATATCTGAGCAGCTGTCTATGTTCTATAGGGAACTTTTCCCTGTGGACGTAAATTGTTGCTTCATATTATATGTAACATATAAATAAATGTAATAGGAGTCACAATGACTTAGTAGCCAGCAGAACACAAAAAGGTGCTAGATCTGATATCAGAAATATAGTTCCACTGACCTTGCCCAGTAACTCAGCTTGAGTTGTCATAGAATTTATGGAATGAGATGCCTGGTTAAAAAATCTCTGAAGTAATCATGATTGACTCTAAGAGTCTAAGATTATATATTACAGATAGACCTGGATATACATATGACTAAAGCATTAGGAGTATAATCTGAAATAGCAATGTCTCTTCTAAGATTTTAATTAAAGTATCAAAAGTTATAGTTGTCAGAACTGAACTTCTCCATGCCTTGGGAGCAATATAATGTTGTAGGTAAAAGAAAATATCCCTGGAATTAGATGTTTATTTATTAGCTAGCACAATCCGGCTGATGTCAATAACTACATCATAGGGTTGCTGTATTGTTTGAATGAGTTAATACATGCAGAGGCCATTGAACTATACCTGGCACACAATAAGCACGAATAAATGCTAGCTCAGGTTTTATTTCCACCAACATCGTTGTTAAATAAAGCTTCAGAAAGTCCTTGCAAAATTGTACATTTTTTAGACATTTAATGTATTCTCACAACTGACAGATTACAACTCTGTTAACCATGAGGTAGAATCTGCCTTCTTATCTACAAAAATATTGTTTACTTATTTACAATAATTGAAATAAGAAGATGTGATAGCTTTGTTATATGGAACGTCTTTCCTGAGTAATAAGTTTGGTTTATAATTGTTACCACCAATTGTTACTATAATTGTATATACTATACACATATATATGCAGATTCACATATCAAAACTGAGTGATTCAAGGTCTTTAAGATGTGTGGACTTTTCTGTATTCTTATCATACTTCAATAAAACTTTTGCTCAAAAACTGTTCTTTTCTTGCTAAAATACAGTATAAACTCAACATTAATAGAAATTGTAAAGCCCTGATGGAAAGCAGGTATAGCAGTAAGAGGTAGAGAAGATTATTTCTTTCATAGAACAAAATAAATTGAGTTTTGTATATGTTAATTCTCAAGTGAAAAATGTCAGTGGCAGTGAAATTTGCATGCCATTACCTCAGCCTTCAGATAGTAAAATCTCTGGAGAATTATATATTTAAGTGCTTTCTTGCAGGGCTACATTCTATGTGGCAATTCCGGAGGGCCATTCACTTTTCTTAAGTACATGCTCTTCATTTTCATGGTAGAACATCCTGTGAAAAATGCTCATGTGGAAATAGAATGGATATACGTATAACATGTGGTAGAAATATGAATATAGTTAGCCCTGGTTCTGAGTTATTTACGTACATGTCCTAAAAAGACTTTTCTCAGGAAAAAATTGTGTGGATTTTTATGTGAGTTTTTAACCATACAGATTCTTATATTTATGTAACTGTGTTGAAGGAAAATATCTTGTTAATGTAGGTTTATATAGAATATATATAGTTATGTAGGTTTATATGTTATTAACAAATAATAGACCATAAAACAGAATATATAATATAGCATATTATATACATAATATTTAATCCTGTAATGGGCATATTAAATTCAGAAATACAATACACACACCCACAACCTACATACCCCTATAATAATTAATGTCTAAAAGAAGGAAATCATGATATGTCTTGAAATATTAAGGTTTTATTACTTAAAACTCGTTAAAATCTAAGATACTAATGTTCTATTGTACTTTGTACATCATTCTGTCAAGTGACTATCATGTAGTCAGCTCACAAGAATGATGAGAGAAATAGAAATGTTCTTTTTCATAATATATGTATTATATCATTAATTCTACACCACAGATATTATATATATCAACTCTTTTCAGTACAATAGAAGCTATAGGTGCTTTTATTTTTGTAGGTGCCTTTTGGTCAAGATATAAATTCAAACAAAGTTATACAAATTAGAGTAACAAATTGGTTAATTGCTTTGGTTTTGCTCTAATATTAATCCATCCAATTCAAATCAGATAATTCTATTTTTTCCCAAACAATATTATCTGTCTAATGTTAATTTTCCTAAAGCAGTTCAACTAATAGTGTAATAGCTAGATACACAGTTTCACAAGGAAGCTAAATACAATTTTACATTTGTATGATATCTTTATGTACACAAACGCATTTAATATTATCATGTCTACTTACAGCAATGCTGGCATGAATATCTGTCGGGCGAAAAGTGAACTTATATGGTGAAGCTATTGTAAAAAGTGTGACTACGTAGAGGATGGAGAAACTTATTTTCCTGGAAAATTCTTTTCCTAGTTGGTAACCAAAAAGCACATAGCATTCAGATGAAGTTAGATTTTTATTCTTCAAGGACCATGCACTAACAATTTGACCTTGATCTAGTAGACCTTGTTCCCAATGTCAGTTTTGCCACTGACTACCCATGTGCCTTGATGTTTAGAAATTGAGTTTCTTCAACAAAAAGTGGAATAAAATATATAACTTTTAATATTGTAGAGATTGTGAATTATAATAAAATATTTAGCTCACTCTGATGTATTTACCAATAATTATAAATCTCGTTATTTCTCTTGAAGTTATCTAAGGGTATATATGATGAATAGTATATACATAGCTTTCACTAATACATCTTTTAAGAATTATCATGTCAGAGAGTGGAAAAAGGAAAAAAAATATAGTTCCAATTTCATGTGTTTATGTAGATAATAGTATGTTAGGAAAAACAGACAACAAATATGTAAAGAAACCAATAATTATATACTTTGAACAAATGTTAAGTACTGTGGACGTAACAAGCAAGACTCCTGATGGACATAAATTAGTCAGTGTGGGCAATAGCCTTTGATCAGATCATCAAGACTTCTAAGTTATTAACATTGAAGTAGTTATAAAGACAGAAAGCCACCCATGCAAAAAAAAAAAAAAAAAAAAAGACAATATTTTGTCCAGAATATAGAGAAATTGGAACCCTCATGCACTATTGGAGGGAAAGTAAAACAGTGTAGCAACTATAGAAAACAGTATAGTGATTCCTCAAAAAGCTAAAATAGAATTACCATGTGGTCCAGAAATTCCACTTCTAGGTATCCAAAAGAATATCCAAAAGTATTAATAGTAGGAACTGCAGAAGATGTTTGCATACCCATGTTCATGGAAGCATTATTCAGAAAAGTAAAAAAATGGAATCAATCCAATTGATCATGGATGATGAATGGATAAAATATGGTATATACATACAATGAAATATCATTCAGCCTTTAAGAAAGATGGAAATTCTGGTACATGCTACAACATGGATGAACCTGGAAGACATTATGCGAATTATAATAATTCAGTCACAAGATAAGGTAAATATGATTCCATTTGTATGAAGCTTTTAGAGTAGTCAAATTCATGGAAACAGAAAGAAGTGTGGTCGCCAGGACTGGAGGCATGGGGAAATGAGAACTTGTTCTTTAATGGGATAGAATTTCAGTCTTACAACATGAAAAAGTTATGAAGATCTGTTTGCTAAAATTGTGTGAATTATACCTTTAAAAATGGTTCAGGTGCTAAATTTTACGTGTGTATTTTACCATAGCTTTAAGAAAAAGTGTCATGATGATCATGTTTAAAACAGAACAGCATTAGTCAGTATGTAGAAGGGTTGGTTGAAAACAAAATAACTTGGTATTTTCTAGAAACTAACATCCCTAAGTTTAAGGAGCTTGAATTGTTAAAGATTGTCCAAGGTTTTGTGGGCCATTGTTAAGAGTTTTAATGTCATGTAATGTAAAATAAGAATGTATTGAAGTGTTTCAGATCAAGCAACAAGTTGAAAAGATGTCATTTGTTTCTTACTGGCATCTTAACTAGCACAAACTGCTGCTAGATATTTGAAGATGGTCTATTTTTTTGATATGCAAATATTAAGTATCAAGTGTAGAACTGCAGAAAATACATCATGAGTTTAATGAAAATAAGGATGATCTCCATTGGCTATATTTATAGGGTTTAAAAGGAGACCAAATAGATCTATCTATACCTATATCTATATCATCCATATCTATATTTACCTATATCAATATCTATGTATCTATATATCTATATCTATATATACATCTATATATGTATGTATCTTCACATATCTCCTCATCACCACCATCCTTCACTCTATTCTAGGGCAGGCTTTGTTAGGAGTCTTAGGAACAAAGATATTTATAAAGATGAATAAAACTTGGGAGTAAGTAAGAAAAGGAAGGCAAAGGAATGCATAGAATGAGGGCAGAGAGGAGGAAGAGAGTAATATCATATAGCAACAAAGCAGGAAGCAGAATATTTAGGGAAATTTGGTGAGGATAGTAAATAGCCTTTTTAGGAAAAGTATGTTTAATTTTCACTTTTACATTGTTTGCATTGCTTCTTGGTAAATGTTCTCCAGTTTCTTAAATCTTCAGTTAATCTGCCACATGCACCAATGGCTTGTGTAAGTGTTTCAGAGAATAAAATCAAGGATTGGGTTGGGTTCCTTGCCTGGTTCAATGAGGTACTAAGAAACTATAACAGCCAGATGAGTGAGATATATTTGAGGAAGGGAGTTCATCAAAAGCTTAAACTTCCAACTGCAGAGAATGAAACCCATCAGGAAGTTACAACACTTTCATGAAAAGCACTGGATTATTCACATGGTGAGGGTTCCTGAGTCAATCTATATCTCAGAGGACGGTGTGACTTAAGCTGACATCTGAATTTAAAATAAATGTAAATACAAATTAAGTCTTGAGTACTTCCTGAAGTTTTATTTTTGCATTAGCTTATGGACCTTTCAAGAGCACATGTATTTAGTTCACCAGTGTTTACTCAGGGTTTGTGTTCAACAATATTTGTTCAATAAATAACAATACCAATACCAGTGTATTCCCAAATAATGCCACTTTCTCCATGGCCTTCTCCATTTGAAAACATTTATTTTTTTAATATTTATTTATCTATTTTGAGAGAGAGCAAGAGCACACGTGCAAGCTGGACAGGGGTAGAGAGAAGAGAAAATCCCAAGCAGAATCCCACGACCCTGGGATTCATGGCCCGACAGGGAATCAATAGTCGTACACGTAATAGACTGAGCCACCCCAGGCGCCCCAACATTTGAAAACATTTATTAATGAAATTTGCACCCACTACAACATCCCACTTCAAAATCATACCCTGCGGGAAGAGATGCTGTTTATTATTCTCATGATAAAATCATAGTTTCAACTCCTCTCCACCTTACAAGTTTTTCAGGTACCTTATCCTTCTCATTCATCCAGATTTCCTATCTCCTCTACCCTGAATTTTATTTCCTTAATAATTGCTTCTCCTAAATCATCACCTAAATTCTCCTTATTATTGTGTTTTTCTACTGCTTTCCATAAGGACATGTGTGAAAGCATCCGTTGAATAAGTGATAAACAAGATGTCTCTGAATTTTGTTAAGTTTTTTGGCTATATACTTACTCTGGCCCTTTATTATCAAATGTTTTGATAGAAAATACTACGTAACAATCATCTTCTAAATATTTTGTATAAACTGCTTATGTTTTATACCTCATTATTTCAGTAAAGAGCATTAAAATAACCCAGTAGATAGTCTTCTTTTTTTTTTTAATGTTTATTTATTTTTGAAGGAGACAGAGTGTAAATGGGGGAGGGGCAGAGAGAGAGGGAGACACAGAATCTGAAGCAGGGTCCAGGCTCCAGACTCTGAGCTGTCAGCACAGAGCCCGATGCGGGGCTCGAACTCACAAATCAGGAGATCATGACCCGAGCCAAAGTCGGATGCTCAACCGACTCAGCCACCCAGGTGCCCCATAACTTAGTACATAGGCTTTCAACAATGGACCTCAATCACCATAGAAAGTTCAACAATATTCAAGATGTTTTCATAAGAGGTTATTAATGTACTTTTACATTTGATTAAATATGTCTACTTAGTAGAGTTTCTGTGAAAATCTATTGTATAACTGTAGAACCCTGCTCATCCTCAGTCCAGTCAACTGGCACATCATTAATAAAAGATACCTTGACATTTATAGTACTGGTGTAAGCTCAGGTAAGTTTTGCTCTGACTTTTTCTCATCTAAATCAGTTAAACTATATCTACTTTATAAGGTTTTAAATGAAGTTCTATATACAAATCATCATGCATGGAACTGATAGTCAATGCATATTTTTATCAATTCATTGATTCAATTTGTTTCTCAATTTAAGCTTCGGACTGTAGCCTTTTCCTTTTCACAAATTTCTCTTTTCAGGAAATTTTAAAAAACATGTTTTAGATTTAGAAATAGGCAAAGGAGTCTGAAACCCATAGGTAGATGGTAATTTTCAGAACAGAAACATTTGGGGGGATGTTTAAGGATATCTTTTATATACATAGTTTCCAAACTGCAGTAGAGAAGCCCTGATATATTATTTAGATGTAATGGAAAAGACTCACTTAAGTAGTTTAAAACAAGTAGGAGAGGCTCACTCTAAGGATGTTGCTGATTTATAGATTGAAGGCAACGGGACGCTGAGACAGAAATATTGCAACCTAGGGCCTCTTTAGAATAAGGCATCTCAGAGTGTCTCAGCTGCAGTATTTTGTCGCTCTTCCCCCTAGTGGCTGCCATGACAATTACATGATTGGTCTGACTAGCACAACAGCCTAAAGGTTACAGTTACTTGCTGGTTTCCTTAGGGCCCACACTGATCCGTACCTGTATTGTTTTAGAAGCAGAGCATGAATGCCTTTGGGCTAAAACAACTACTAAAAATCAGTGTACGATGTTGGAGAAGGTAAGAACTATATTACATTAATTGTGGTACACAATTCACAGAAGAAATGAGAGGCTTAAGAATCAGAACGTATTTGTTAGTTTTAGCTTTACTACCCAAGCTCTATCATTTTACTTACAGCATTTTATCTTATTTTATTAATTTACAACTTTTTAAAAGTTTATTTACTTATTTTGAGACAGACAGGCAGAGACGGGGGAGACAAAATCCCAAGCAGACTGGGCACAGACAACGCAGAGCCCGACGCGGGGCTCGGGCTAACAAACTGTTGGATCATGACCTAGGCCAAAATTAAGAGTTGCCTGCTTAATTGACTGAGCCACCCAGGCACCCCTTTACCTACAGCATTTGAAAAATTGCTTTTCTAAACTAACCTCAAGTGAGGCAGGTAAAAAGTAATATAAGGCTAATATGCATTATTAGGTAATAATGTGATGTGATCCTTTGCTTACTAATTATAAATTTAAACTTTAGAGTTATCAGTTATTTCCTTTTCTTCATAAATTTTGTCCTACATATTTGAAAAACACATTTTCAAATGTGAGTTTGAAATGTGAAAAACACATTTGAAGTAATATTTATATATACAAGACTCAGACATTTTTCATTGTAAAATTAAGAATCATGTGCTAAATCAATCCTAAGAATATTGGAAATATTAATCATATGAAAAATGGGTAAACCATGTTCTACCTGCAAGTGACTCTAACATGCATGCATTTAACCTACAGCAAACACTTAAAATGAGTCAAATAAATCATGAAGTTAGAAATAATTTTAATGACTGGAATGATTCTGTATTCAAATACATTTTAAAGTATGCATTTCTTAAAGTACAAATATGGATTTATGAAATATTTATTTTTTTGTAAAAGTAATACTGTTTGCTAATTTTAACAAAGGATTTTCTTTGTTCAAAAGAAGAGAATTCAGAAAAATCTAATTGAGGTTATTCTCAATACTTAGAGAATCATAATAGTGTATTCTTTTCAACAAATATATACTACTTTCACACACACACATCCACACATATATATGCAGCTATATGTGATTTTAAAAGATGACATCATATAAAAACATTGCAAAGCTTGGTTTTTCACTTAATATATTAATGAACACTTTCTGTTTTAAATATTCTTCTAGGTTGTAGTTTAGAATGTCTGCATATGATATTATCACATGCAGATACTATACTTTAGTTAATCTCTTCTGTTAGACATTTGAGTTTGTATCAATCCTTCACAAAATTATGCATTAAAACTTCTGTTTAAGAAATAATCAAAAATCTATAAGTGCCACCAGAAACATGATCGATTAAAAATGATAAACTGAACTTCATCAAAACTAAAACGCTTTGTTCTTGGAAAGATACCACTAATATGATAAAATATGTGCATGCTAAAGATTGAGAGAAAATGCAAATCACATACCTGAGGATCTAGAATACACAAGCACTCTTTTTTTTTTTTTTTTTTAACATTTTATTTAGTTTTGAGACAGGGAGAGACAGAGCAGGAACAGGGGAGGGGAAGAGAGAGAGGGAGACACAGAATCTGAAACAGGCTCCAGGCTCTGAGCTGTCAGCCCAGAGCCCGACGCGGGGCTCGAACTCACGGACCGCGAGATCATGACCTGAGCCGAAGTCTGCCGCTTAACCGACCGAGCCACCCAGGCACCCCAACACAAGCACTCTTAAAAACAGCAATATGAAAACAACCCAACAAAGCATTAAGTAAAAGATATGAGAAAACACATTATCATAAGGAGATTAAGGTGTCAACGCCATAAAAACATGTTCAACATCATTAGCCACTGGGCAAATAAAAATTAAAACCATGATGAGCTCCCACTACATACTATTAGAATGTCTGAATAAAGAAACATTCTGACAACACCAAGTGCTAATGATGTGGGGAATTGGATCACTTACATACTGCTGGTTGGAATAAAAAAATAATGATATAGCCATGCTCAACAATTCTTTCACCGTTTCTTGAAAATTAAACATACACTGACTTTAAACCCAGGAATTTTGGTCCAGAATATCTACTCTACAGGTATGTTCTTACTTTCACACAAGAACCTGCAAGTAAAGTGTTTAGAGCAGCTTTGTTCAAAATTGCTAAAAACTGGAAATAGCCCAAATGTCCTTGACTAAGTGAATAGATTACCAAATGGTGGTATATCCAAAAATATTATAATACTCACCAGTAAAAAGGGGCAAACTTTTGATATAGATAATAATTTGGATAAATTCCTAAGCCTTATGCTGAGGGAAAGAAGGATGCCCTAAAAAGTGACTTACTCAATACTTCAGTTACTTGACATTGTGGAAGAAATAAAATTATAGTGTTGGAGAACACGTTAGTAGTTGCCAGAGGTAATGGGTGGAGGGAAGGAGTGGATGTAAAAGGATAGCATGAAGGAGTTTTGGGAATGCTGGAATTATTCTGTATCCTGGTTAGGGTGGTGGTTACGGGTGTTATGCCTGTGTTAACATTTTCAGATCTTCATTCGTTAAGGGAAAAAGTCAATTTTGTTCTTTGAATATTAAAAAAAAAGTCTTTAAGTCACAACATATTTACTAGTACTTTAAAACAGTATGACATAAGGTAGGTCTATTTTTAATTTTTTGAGGAACCTCCACACTGTTTTCCAGAGTGGCTGCACCAATTTGCATCTTAAAAACTGAGAACAAACTGAGGGTTGATGGGGGGTGGGAGGGAGGGGAGGGTGGGTGATGGGTATTGAGGAGGGCACCTTTGGGGATGAGCGCTGGGTGTTGTATGGAAACCAATTTGACAATAAACTGCATATATTGAAAAAAATAAAATAAAATAAAACAGTATGACATCACATTAAATTATTAAATTAAATGTATATATATAAATGTATATACATGTGTATGTATATAAATGTATATATATATATGTATGTACATATATATTTGCATCTCTTAATATTAATATTGCCTATTTGCCCTTGGATAATTGAAGTGGAATCAGTGAGCCAAAAAAATTATAATTTTTTAATAAAAACATATTTGTTGGGAATCTACACTTACCTTAAAGTATCTGAGATTGTCTGTTTCCTGTACTTTCACCAACACTAAATCTTAGTCTGTCATTTTTGCCCTATTTCAGGCAAAGTCAAACTATAAATAAATTTATACTTACTTGATATTTGATTTAATATTCTAGTCTATTTGTATTATTCCCACTATTTTCTGTTCTTCTGTGACATGTTATTAGGAGCATTTGCACCCTACGAGGATTTGATATAACCTATTCGTTTGGCATTGCTTTTGCCTCCAGTGGTCAGGAAATTTTAATTTGTTTTGAACCATTCACTAAATGAAGATGCACAATTAGGCTGCTACTTCGAAGACATAACTTCCTGCATGTTATTAGTCACTTATGTCTCTCTCATCTGCTTAGCCTTGAATAACAGTGCTGTGAGCTGTCAGTGACTACTGCACACGCTGGGAAATTACACCGCGAAGCAAATTTGATTGTACTGAAAAGACTTTCCACAGGACAAAAGCATAGATCTCTCTTCACACAATTTTGGACTCGTGCTAATGACTCATACAGTTGCAGGGCAGCCGCCAAGGAACGGTGTAAGAGGCCTAATGAATAGAAAAGCTAGACTGCCTGAGCTCTGCTCCAGAGCATTTTAGCACCTGGGTCGTAGGGTGGCGTGTAAAATCAGAAGTCTGACTAAATTGGTTTGCTCTTGTACTTTGGGACCCAGCACAAGTTCTTTTATTCCATAACGTGAACAGGTTATTAGAAAGTTTTATTCAGTTCATTAAAATAGGTTTCATTTTTCTGTTTAGGAAAGAATTGAAAATTTTCTTGAGTGGCACCTTGAAAATTTGGACGTGCCCTCAAACATTATCTGTAGGTTTAACTTATTCTAACAGAACTGTTGTTGAATATATGTTTGTGTACTTAGGTGTGCCCTGAGGGCCAAAAAAGGACATCAAATATCGGAAATGAAGGTAGACATCTTCCTGAAGTACTCTTGGTACTGGGTACCCTAGATCTGATTTGAAGGTGTATGTCTTAACAGATGCAGATGATATAATGGTATAATATTATGCAGCCTATTACATTTAGACATGCTAAAGTTATTGATGTTTTTCCAAGGTCTTTGTGAAAAGCAAAAGAGCTATTTCAGTATTCGTGGTGACAATTTAAAGTAAAAATTCCTTTCAAGGGAGCACTTCTATGGAAATGGTTTAATTTATTAGTTTCAGCAAAAGTTTAACATATTTTCCACTTACTGTTTGTAACACTTGACATCTTTGGTTGCCAAGGCAACAGGTATGATTGTCATATAAATAAAAAGAGGTAGAAATAAAAATTGTATGTATAGACAAAACTAGTCTCACGACTGGCATTTCTTTTAAGAAAAACAGAAAATTATATGAGTAATCAAGAAGAATAAATTACAAGTATGCCCATTATTATTTAGTTATGACTCCTTTAAAATAATTTCTGGAAGATCAATAATTTATTATTTTCCAAATAACATGGGTAAACTGATACCAAAAACTCCCTAAACTGTTTCTTTAAGTTCGGTAAGTTGCATCCACCGGAGTAAAATACACGGGAGAAAAAGATTATGTCTGCCTGCCTTTGGCATGGTCTCTCATACCCACCCTCTTCTCCTTTCTCTTCTAGACATCCACCTCGGGTGTTCCACTGAGTGGAGCCCCCTCTCCAACACCTAGTTGGAGTTGCTAGTTCCTTTATCAACAATACCACCAAAACATCTCTTCAGTCTTTACTGCCATGCTGTGACTTCCCAATGGACAGTCTTAGCTTGACAGTTTGTCCTTTATGGTAACAGTGTATTCAACCGCAAAATCATGTAACCTGTATTATTTGAAGTTTACTTTCCTGAAGGCAGTAATCCTACCTTGTTGTTATGAAAGTTGACATTCCTCTTATACAAAATCTATATAAAACAGATATCCTGCCACATGTGGGTATGGGTTTTCTTTTTTTATTAAAAAATAATTTTTTAACATTTATTTATTATTGAGAAACAGAGAGAGACAGAGCATGAGCATGGGAGGGACAGAGAGAAGGGGAGACACAGAATCCGAAGCAGGCTCCAGGCTCTGAGCTGTCAGCACAGAGTCTGACACGGGGCTGGAACTCACAGACCGCGAGATTATGACCTGAGCCCAAGTCGGACACTTGACCAACTGAGCCACTCAGGCACTCCATGGGTATGGATTTTCAACATGAGTTGGCATTCACAGTACATCTAGCCCTACAATAAAACCCAAGCTATTGCTTATATTTAATAAAATGATCAATGATAATGTGAGTAGTGCTATTACTGTATTCAGAAGATTCCAAAGTTCAGTAAAAAAGATATTATAGTTAATATACAAGTTTTTAGTTAATATACAAAATATGGAAAAGAAAAAAGTTAATAAATTATATAAATGTTAAAATGGATAAGCTCATTAAAAAACCATTACTTCTATTGCAATATCAGTAAAAGCTTAATAGGTTGTGATTATGG
The DNA here is from genome assembly GCF_023721935.1 of Panthera uncia. Taxonomy (NCBI): domain Eukaryota; kingdom Metazoa; phylum Chordata; class Mammalia; order Carnivora; family Felidae; genus Panthera; species Panthera uncia. The sequence continues at coordinate 110,400,407 of NC_064811.1, read as the reverse complement.
GCCAATTTTCCAGCTGAGGCTTCTAGTTCGTACAAAATGTAAACAGGAAGAAAAAGCAGTATGATATCAAAATTGCGGTACAAATAGATTTCATTTTACTTTTAAAAGATAAGCCAAGTCTGGCAGACTTTTTCATTTTTTTAATGCATAATCTATTTTTTGAACTTCTAATCTTTTACATGTAATATACATGCAAGATTTTATGTACACAAGGTGTATGGGTGGAGTCATATATATGTGGCCACATATTCTTATAGGAGATACGTAGCTTCTTTAATGATGATCTTCATGTGGTGGAATGATTATAATATGGACACTCTCTTCTACTGATTTTTCAACCATTACTATTTCAGGAGTGTTTATCAAACTGCTTGCTGGACAAACGTTTGACAACACACATTGATTAAAACAACCACCAAAATACGAACAACAAAATAAAGATTTAATTTCTTATAACTGCGTGGCACATTCAGCTGCTGTTATTTCTCAGACAATTCAAATGGAACCAAATTTGTGGAACCTAATTCATCGAGTCCTCAAAACACTTCTGGTTTCCTAACTTTGGATTATTTTCCAATCACAGTGTAGGAACTCAAAAGGACCATTTATATCACGCCACTATGATATTGCCATCCACCATATTTGTAATAAAAAGAATGGCACTTTGGTGACAGTGTTCTATGATTTTTTATTAGCTATCTTGCCACTTAAAGTTTAGAAAAATGCATAGGTTGCATGGAATATATGTTAAGTGTGTCAAATACGACATTTATGACAGAGCTTCACTACTTTGAACATCTTCATCTTATCTAATACATGAAACCAAGCTTTCTGGTCACTTTCCCAAGAACATATGATTTTAAATACTTACTTTTTGTAACCCTGAAAAAAATGCCACAATATTTTCAAGCTGTTCCTATCAACGCTATTATCAAAACAAGTGGTAAGGGAGATGGTGTGATAACTTAGTATAGATCTCTGTTCTCTACTGTTTAAAAATCCTTGGGAGAATATTTTCAGTATTCTTGAAGTCCAGCATAAATTTAGGCTGCTATTTGATGAAAAGCACGTTTTTTGTTTTTTTTTGTTTTTTTTGTTTTTGTTGTTGTTGTTGTTGTTTTTTTTCCTGAGCGGCGGCTACAGAGAAGATGTAACAAACCAAGCAGGAGATGAATACTGCTTAAACACCTTGCAGACATTAACAACTATTACCAGAAAAGAACTCTCCGAAGTAAATCTGAATATCACAACGTTTGAAAATATTCTAAGGTTAATCAAAGTTTATTTCGAAAGATTAGAGAACATCGTAGATATTCCGCTGTTGTAATTAAATTTATCCAAGTTTCTGTGGATGAATGTGTTACTAAAGTATACATAGAATAAAAGGGTTGATTAGGAACATGTGATTTTGAGGACTCAGCTAATATGAAACTTATGGGGGGGAAACCAGTAAGAAGCCTCTGGGGGAAAAAATTTACTGCATAGTCTTCACTCTGACTCTGAACATAGCATATGATATTCTAAGGAAATGAGAATTTAAAGCTGAATCTGGCATGTTCTTTGTTTGTTCATGAAACATGCTACGTACGGGTCAATATAATAGGTATAATTACACTAAATGTTTTATCCCCAAATGCAAATCTTGAGACATTTTGCTACTGAGGTTAGAAAATAGAGCTTCACTGGTTCACAATGCAATAGACTTATCTGGGATCCTACAGAGAAATGGATCATTATTAAAATGAGTAACTGTAATAATACATGAAAAACTCTAACCATACTGCATTAATTAGAGACATAACTAAAGCAAAACAACACAGAAAGATTAAAAGTATTAAATGGAAAGCAGTGGACCACGAATATGTCTACAAATAGAAATTAAGTTATGGTCATTTCAATGAGACAAAAGAGTATTCAAAGAGCTCTCTACAAAAGAAAAAGGAGATTTTTATATTAAGAGATACAAACAACCAAGAGGATATAATGGCTTATTATGCATATTGCAACAAAGCATTGAATATGTTAAAATTATTTTAAATGATGGCAAAACTTTCAGTTTTTTAAAATTTTCAAGTTGAAAAATGTTAAATATTGAAAATCTATAATCATAGTGAAAGAAATTAATAGTCTTTTAAATGGGCAGGTCAAGTAAACAGATCATAAAGTAGGATTTGGAAGGTATCAATTAGAAGATGAGGATTATTTTTGTTTTTATATACACAAACACAACTTTGCACATATATGGAATGTATAATGTTTAAATGCTCACAGAATATTCACAAAATTAGACAAAAGAAAATTTTTTATATTCCAAAAGATAGAAATCATTCCAGGCATGTTCTTTACTACAAAGCAATAATATTTTGAACTTTGCAAAAGAACCAACAAGGATAATCTATAACTATGAAAGTGTTTAAAATATTTCAAAAGAAATGATCAAATTAGGGATCAAAACTCATGACTGCTGTTAAATATTCAGAGTGTGGAAGGTCAATAAGTGGTATAACTCATGCTCACGTTTGAGCAACCCTGGGTTTGACTTCCAAATCTGTCCTTACTAAATGTGTAACCTTGGGTAATAACCTTGGGTAATTTACTCCACCTTATGTAAACACTGAAAGTACTTAACGTAATGTCTGTACAAAGGTATTCGGGAAATATGTAAATATTAACACATTTATCAGAAGAAAAGATATACCTTTAAGCAAATTAATTAAAAAGTAAAAAAGACTGAAAAATATAAAAATAAATAAAAGTAAGAAAAACTGGAACTAAATATTCAATTTGAGTACATTTAAAGAAAAAATGCATTAAAAAACAGAAGGGAATTAATAAAGATGGAGAAAATAATGAAAAAGATGACCAAAGGACCCATTGATCTTATCAGTAACATCCAAAGTTCTTTCTGTGGAAAGACCAATAAAATAGGCAACTAAGAAACTCTCAAATGTAAGAACAGAATCCACTAAGGAAATATTAGAGGTGAATATACAAAAATGCCTTAGCTCTCTTATATGTCAATAGTAACATAATGGAGGGTATGATGGCACTAAAAGAACATAGTCACAAGAGCAAGAATAACTATAAAATATTGATGATTAACCTTAACAAACACCTGCCAAACAAAATATAAGAACATAAAACTTTGTAGACAAGAACTGATGATACGGAAATGCACATTAAATTTCAAGATGTGAATTTGAATTTTTTTAAATATTTTATTTTATTTTTTTATTTTTTTTAAATTAATATTTATTTATTATTGAGAGAGAAAGACAGAGCATGAGCAGGGGAGGGGCAGAGAGAGGGAGACACAGAATCTGAAACAGGCTCCAGGCTCCGAGCTGTCAGCACAGAGCCAGACGCAGGGCTCGAACTCACAAACTGTGAGATCACGACCTGAGCCGAAGTCGGTCACTCAACCAACTGATCCCCCAAGGTGCCCCTAAATTTTTAAAATATTTTAATTATAGGCTAAATGTTTTATTTCATTCAACACAACCTCAATAAAATACTTAGTAGAACTAAGTAAAAGGAGTTTAAAAATCACAAGAAAAGAGAAATGTTCAATAACAACACCGCTTTGAACTTAAATACAAACTATAAAGGAGAACTTGTTCTACCACATTTGAAATATGAAATTATTATATCCAGTGATAGGAGGATATCCTATCCTATAGTTTTAAACTAAGTATAGGATCTTCTAAGAGCGTGACAAAACTCATGAAGCTGACCTTGACTCTATTTATTTTGTAGTAAGTGACTGAAATACAATTTGAGTTTTAATCACTTTTCTTTATGTGTAACGTATTTTGCAATAAAAAATATATATTTTGAAAACACTGAGGTAGTTATCCAGGCAAATTAAATGAAATCACTTATAATAGAAGACAAAGTAGAACTTTGTGTTCTAAAGATCTGTATCCTTTTCCAACTATCAAATGAATATCTACATTTCACTTTATTTTTTTCTGTGTAAATACTTTGCTTGCAAGGATAAAACCAAAGGCAGAGAAGCCTTTAAGCCATCCTCATGCCAAGTTTTTTGAAGGATATGGTGGGATGTCATCCTAGGAGATGTTTTTCTATAAAGCCCTACTAAAAAAAATGTATTTGTGATGGAGAAGAAGAGAAAGAATAGAGTAAGAACATGAAAAATATTTCCTAGCAACTCATTTCTTGGCATTATGTCCAGTCAGTAACATTTACTAAAATGCTGAATGCACAAATATATGTTTTCAAATTTGTACTTAATTGTGATAACATAGAAATAATGCTTTGATATATGACCTGACCTCTTTTTAATATTTGTTAAAAAACTTCTTGCAAGAAGTATCAGGTGTGTAGATCAGAGAAGTGATAATTAGCAAGGTTTCTACTCTACTGAATCTTACACCTCTCTTGCATAAAATTAGGTATTAGCTTTCTAAATTTATCAAAATGAACATCAGTCTTGGTTACAGGATGAAAAAAAAGAAAATACCATGAAGCTGGTGAATTGTGTCAAATTTCACTGATGATGATAATTATATATATATATATATGTATGTGTATATATATATATAATATGTTATATATAATATGCTATTCAGTTTTGTTTTATTAATCTCTTTCATGCAGCAGCCAGTTTGGAAGGAGAAGCATATGGATTAATGAATTTACATGCCTTGATTTCTCCCAGATACATTGTTCATATAACACAAACTAAACCATTGTTTATGGCTTGAAAAAACTGCCAGATAATCATCGAACAATGACATATTTTTGAAATAATAGAAGACTAAATTTAAAAAAGGTTAAGATAGGTTCAATATTATGTGTGTTTAAAGGACCAAATATTGAGTCAATTTCATCCCATGGAAGGCATCCTCTTATCTGTATGATTTCAAACTTGCTAGTCCCTAAACTGTTTAGGGCTCTATATAATAAAGAAAAATCTGACCAAAACAATCATGTATTTCTGGAGTTCTTCACTAGAGATAAAAGTTGTGGGAAAAAATGGGAATTAAAATGTTATGCATTTAAATGTTACAATGTTACACATCCTTTCCACTTATGTTTGAAAGGGAGTTCCTCCTACTTATCCAATTGTTCATTCATTCAACAGACATTTTTAAGCACCTATTAAAAAGTATAGATGAATCTGATAGCATTTGAAGATAACGACCATTACAAGGATGTAGAAAAAATGTAAATAATACCAGTAGTAGAAATAGCTTGTTCTTTACTGAAAATTTAATATGTACTGGTGTTTTGCCAAATATTTACATACACAATTTAAAGTAAATGGATGAGGGGCGCCTGGGTGGCTCAGTATGCTAAGCGTCCAGCTTGGGCTCAAGTCATGATCTTGCGGTTTGTGAGTTCAAGCCCTGTGGTCACGCTCTGTGCCGACAGCTCAGAGCCTGGAAACTGCTTCAGATTCTGTCTCTCTATCTCTCTGTCTCTCTCTCTTCCCCTCCCCTACTCATGCTCTGTCTTTCTCTGTCTCTCAAAAATAAACATCAAAAAATTAAAAAAAAATAAAGTAAATGAATCTACAACCTCCTTAGATGTGGTAGAGGGAAAAAAGCACCCCCCCCCCATTCTTGGCCAATATCACCAAGCATAACCTACAGAAGAATTCAAATCTTCTCACTCCAGATAGTGCTTTAACCATCACATTAGACTGCCATGCCAAAGTAAGATAGCTCTCATCTAAAGGGCATTATGACTGTGGCAGACTTTTTGCTTACCTGCCTTTGAGCTAAGAGATGACATAATCTGGATGATTAAGCATGATTCACATTCTTACCCATGCTCCCCTACAGCACCAGTGACCTTCATTAAGCCAGGTAAATTCTAATCACCTCACTTTTCTCAAAATTACGATATGTAAATATGTCTCCTTTTGTTTCCTTCTTAGCATGAAAAGCAAGCCTTTACAAAATAGATGATCATCAAATCTGAAATGTCTGTTGCCAGTTACACTAATAAATTGTTTCCAGATTATATCGCCATATAGCCATTTTGTTATTTAACTACAAAGCAATTGTCAGCCCTCCTCTTCCTTTCTAGGTGTTGTTAAACACCATTTCTCCCATAGTGCGTTTTCAGTTCACACTTCTCTCAAGAAACCATTCAAATATTGCTTTATATTACTGTATAATTGCTTTATTATGCTGTATTGACTCTTTCTGCCCTCAAATCATTATTGATCAGCACTACCATAATTGTTCTACTTTTTCATGATACCGTATTTGACGATGAAGTCGTATGTTGTTAACAAATAATGAAACAGCAGGCTTTAAAATCATAGTTATAATGTTCTTTTTTTTTCTTTCATTAGAGCTTAATTGCATTTCATTTCAGTATCTTATTTTCTTCCACTACTGCAGACATCACTGTGACTTTAACACTCTCTATAAAATTTCTTTCTTAAGGAGGGCAGAAGTAAAAGAAGAGAAAGGATTAAATCGTTTGACAATTTCTTACCACTTACGAAAGGGCAAACACATGGCAACATCTTACTGGGGACAAATGACTGGTCTTCCATTCTTGGGTTCTCAGTAATAATAGTTGTGTTTAACTTTGTTAGTTAATACTTAGCAACACTTAAACTATGTCACTGATCTGCAAACAGAAATCGCGTGTGCAGTCTGTGCTATGTATGCTCCCCTTTTTTATGGAGCAGGAAACAAAGTTTCAAGGATGCTGAGAGTGACCTAAATCCATGTCATATGTGATATTGGACCCATCTCTTCTAAAGGTAAACTGACAACAGGCTTATTCTTCACTCACCCCCAAAGCCACATTTCTTGCCCCCTCTTTCCTTCAAAGTCTGCATTCTTCATATGAGCTTTACATAAGCTTCCTTAAAATTTGATCAAGGTAAAATAATAATACAATCTTGGATTCTAATCCAAACTTTTTACCTAATTTAGGCAGATTATAAACTCTTTTGATACTCGGTTTGTTCAGTTATAATAACTGAAGGAAATATACATAGAAAGCACTTCTCATACATTCTTAAAAGTCACGTTTATGTATGATAGTATGATAATCAGTTTTGTTTTCAATTAATTAACTGTGAGATAAGTTATTTAGATTTCAGTAACATAAATTACTTTTCATGGCATTCTTTTTTTTTTTTTAATTTTAACGTTTATTCGTTTTTGAGAGACAGAAAGAGACAGAGTGTGAGTGGGGGAAGGGCAGAGAGAGAGGGAGACACAGAATCCAAAGTAGGCTCCAGGCTGCAAGCTGTCAGCACTGAGCCTGACGCAGGGTTCAAACTCACTGTGAGATCATGACCTGAGCCAAAGTCAGACACTTAACTGACTGAGCCACCAGGTGCCCCCTTTTCAAGGCATTCTTAAAGAGACTTTTATGAAATCTCCTATAATGTTCATCGAATGCAGGAATCGAACTACTTACATTAAAGAAAATTCACCACTCTTAAGGCTACCAATTCTATAACTGTTAAAGGTTTACATAAAACCCTACATCATCTCACATCATTTTGGTATTAGTCACAAATGTTTGGTCTAGCGCTCCAGATTTCATTCTGTGGGATCACAGCTCAGTGGGAGAAAGCAGCTCTAAGCTCTCAATTTTTAGAACTATGTTACTTTTGGCTTCTTTATAGACATCTGGTATTTGTCTCTATCCATGGAAACAATACAAAAAAAAAAGGGAAACAGGGTTGTTATCTATTTACCTCAAACACAGAATACCATAAGTATCATTTTCAATCTATTCAAATGAATTGGATGGATTTTCTTTTATTTTCTTTTTAAAATACCTAGAACTATTCTAGTAAGGTTTTTTTCCCCCCAAGTTCAAAACAAAGCTGTCACTTTGGTATACATAAAAATATCAACATGCTACAAAGTATCTACATATCCCTTTCAAATAATGGTTTACTTTATTCTAAACCAAAGAGAATTAAGGACAGTTATTTCCATCTAAATTGTAAATTAATATTTCAATAAATACAAAATTACTCAAGAGAATTTCTTGAAAGGTTAGTCTTACAACAGTATATTAGAATCAAACCAAATTATTCTCAATTGATCTCATATCATTCAAAGTAAAAAAATATGTAAATCCATTAAACATTCAGCATTAAAGGAAAGGAAAGGAGAGAATAAAGGAAGAGTAAAGGAAAACAAGTATGAAACAAAGAACGATGCATTCATTTATGTGCAAGTATTTACAGTGTGTGAATCTGGAAAAAGTATGTTGTCCTGATCATTTTTTAAGTTTATTTAATTATTTTGAGAGAGACAGAGACAGCATGAGTGAGGGAGGAAAAGAGAGACAGAGAGAGAGAGAGAGAGAGAGAGAGAGAGAGAGAGAGAATCCCAAGCAGGCTCCAGGTTGCCAGCACAGAGTCTGAATTGGTGCTTGAACACACGAAATCATGAGATCATGATCTGAGCCGAAACCGAGAGTCGGATGCTTAACCAACTGAGCTACCCAGACACCCCTGTCCCTGGGCATTTAACCAGGGAGTTGTGCTGGAGTGTCAATCTCTCTCTCGAGAGAGAGAGAGAGAGAGAGAGGAAGAGAGAGAGAGGGAGAGTGAGAGGGAGTCCAATGGGATAGACTTAAACCTCAAGCACATTGTCAGACTAAGGTGAAATGTTTTGATCACTGTAGAAGTAGTAATTACTACTGTATTTATTAAACCAATATGTACTCCACAGTGTTTCATAACATGACAATGTATACTTACAATAGCTTGTAATTCCATATTTCCTATTATAACATGAATAGAATCAACCGTCATTTTCGGTATTATTCAGATGCTACAGAGACACAGAAAGTGTCTCTGAAAGTGAAAGTGAAACAGCATGTATTATCCTGAATAGTTTATAGCAGGACTTCTGCAGAACCCAAATTTTCAGTGATCCTGCTGAATTAAGAAAGTACTTGCAGTTTTATCAAAGATTGATGTGATTCCAAAAAGAAACTCCAATTTTTTAAGTTAATTTAGAGAGAGAGAGAGAGAGAGAGAGACCTGTGCAAGTGGGGGAGGAGCAGAGAGAGAGAGAGAGAGAGAGAGAGAGAGAGAATCCCAAGCAGGCTCCATGCTTTCACTGCAAAGCCCAACACAGGGCTTGAACTCACAAACCCTGAGATCATGACCTGAGCCAAAACCAAGAGTCAGACACTCAGCTGACTGAGTCACTCTAGCACCCAAAGAAACTCCAGTTTATATTGAAATGATGCTTCCTGAAGCACTCAGTAATTTCTAAAACACATAGAAAATAGATGCGTCAAGAGTCAGAGACAATCAAATGTCTTCTTGATTTTTAAAACATGATGCTCCTAAAGTAACAGTAAGACGACAAATCTTTGAAAAACTCTCCAATTGATGATGTATTTTGAGGAAGGAGTTTGTGAGAGTTCTTTCCCTTTTCCCACCTGCCAGAATGTGGTACAAGGGTGCACTTCTAGAATGATGATGTAAGGATCTCTGCACAAACTCCCCAGCAAAACAACCGTAAATGGTGAAAGTTATTTTTAAAAATTATTAGGGCATTTAGCAAATGAATAAACTTTATTCAACAGAATCTACGGGGGTGCCTGGGTGGCTCCGTCGGTCAAGTGCCCAACTTCAGCTCGGGTCATGATCTAACGTTCGAGTTTGAGCTGCACATCGGGCTCTGTGCTGACAGTACAGAGCCCACTTTGTATCCTCTGTCCCCCTCGCTCTCTGCCCCTCTCCCACTCGTTCTCACTCTCTTTCTTTCTCTCTGTGTCTCTCTCTCTCCCTCCCTCTCAAAATAAATAAATAAATAAAAACTTAAAAAAAAAAAAAAAAAGGAAAAGGAAATCTATAAATCCCAGTAAGGGAAGAGAATCTGGGGCATTTGAGCAAAAGCCTGTTCTCTTTGCCCCACCTGGCTTCGTTTATCCGAGAAGACAAGGCTCTGCCCCCTGCTTTCAGTTTATGACTGCAGAGATCTCCCTGGGAAGGACTTACGAGAAGCATTTCTTATGGCTCCCACCTCTGTACTGGCTGAGGCAAATTTCGAGCAAGTGCAACCAAAATTTTGAGAACTTCCTTCCTCCCCACAACCCACACTTGGGGCACAGTCTCTAATCCAGGTGTGGTTAGGTAAGAATGCTGAGGCCCGATTTAAAAAAAAAAAAAAAAAAGCTACAGCAGGTAGCTAGCTACTAATCTCAGGCTCCAACATCTAATCTGCAGCTGCAGTCAATCCATGCTAAATTTAGTCCATCCCCTTTAGGATTGTTCAAGTCCAATTACTGTTCCTAACAAACATGAATGAAGGCGGTTGTGAGAGCAACTCCCCTAGTCATTTCTTCAGAATCTTCCTCCTTGTCACATTAGTTCCCTGCTGTGACATCCTGGTTCCCGCCTGGTTCTCAGTCAGACATGGAAGTGTCCTCTTTGTCCCTGATGGTTGCACAACATCTCATTTTTGTCCTTAAAAAAAAAAACAGGGAGAGTGGTATAAGGAAGTGATCAGTAGTGACACAAATTCGGATCTAAAGCCGAATTGAGTAAGTGATTCTGGACAGGTTGCTTAACCTGTTTCTCCCCCCAATGTTCTGTTCTGTAAAATAATGATAATAATAGAAAATATGCCATAAGATTGTTGTATTTAACATATAAAAATTACTTCAAATAGTGTCTGGATCTAGATGCATTTGTTGGATCGATGCCTGATACAATATTAAAACTCTATCTTTAATACACGTACAATTTTTCTTTTTTTTTAATTTTTTTTAATGTTTATTTATTTTTGAGACAGAGACAGAGCATGAACAGGGGGAGGGGCAGAGAGAGAGGGAGACACAGAATCGGAAGCAGGCTCCAGGCTCTGAGCCATCAGCCCAGAGCCTGACGCGGGGCTCGAACTCACGGACCGTGAGATCGTGACCTGAGCTGAAGTCGGACACTTAACCGACTGAGCCACCCAGGCGCCCACACGTACAATTTTTCAAATATGATCTTTACAACTACTATATTGTGAGCCAGTATTATATTTTTTAACAAAAGAGAAAACTGAGGGCCAAGGATATTAAATTCTATAACTAAATATCACCCTGAAGATATCAAAGTCAAGAATTGAACCCGGATCTGCTGAGATTTCAAAACATAAGTCTCTCACTTAAGTTATTGTTATTGTTGTATACAGTCCTCAACAATAATTCACAGATTCACAGAGAGAGAATGATAAGCAAGCTCCATGCTCAGCATGGGGCCCGACATGGGGCTCCAGCCACGACACCAGGAATCATGACCTGAGCCGAAATCTAGAGTCAGACATTCACCCGACTGAGCCAGCCAGGCGCCCCATACACCATTTTAAAATAGAATGATCAAAGCATCAATCACTCTATAATGATCCCAAAACCTCTGTCAAGAAAACACCTATTTAAAACGAATTCTATTTTATAAGGATGTGAGTCACTGGCTTGGTGAATGATTCAGTTTTTTATAACTATTCTAAGTGCTTTATTTTCATTAGCTTTTATAAGAGGGGAGGTATCCACCTTCTTAGCATGGGGCAAGAGAAATTTTCCTCATTATTATTCAGTCTTTATTCTATTGAGTATAAAGGGGACCTGTCAAAGATCCAAAGAAATACATGAAGAAACTTTTTTTCTAACTTTCTCCTATAAATACACTTTCTCTCTCTCTCTTTCTTTGTCACACGTATATACACATACATTCATATATATGCACATATCCACACACATGTACACATACATATACATAGCTGTACATACACATACATGTGCACGTGGATAAAAATCATATATGGGAAATTAAAATTTCAAAAAACTTAAAGAAGAAAATTTTCATACTTTTCACGTTGTACTGATTTTATAGCACATTTTTCAAGTCTTTACAATGACAATCCTATTCTTTGTTCATCTATAACATTTTTAATTTTTTTTTAAGTTTTATTTATTTTTGAGAGAGAGAGACAGAGCATGATTAGGGGAGGGGCAAAGAGCGAGGGAGACACAGAATCCGAAGCGGGTTCCAGGCTCTGAGCTGTCTAGCACAGAGCCCGACGTGGGGCTTGAACACACGGACTGGGAGATTTTGACCTGAGCCGAACTGGGAAGCTCAACCTGCTGAGCCCCCCAGGCATCCCTATGACATTTTTAAATACAAAAATATATCCTTACCAACAGAATACTCTTGAAATAGACTGTTGCTCTAACCTGGGTTGAAACCAGACTGTACTAATTAGTTTTGCATTACTTACCCTCCTTGGGTAATTTTTAGTGCCTTAATTTATAAAGTAGATATCATGACATTAGTAACTACCTCAGAGTCTGATGAGAATTAAATTAGTTTCTGCAAAGTTATTAGAACAGGACATGGCACATGACATTTGCTTCTCTCAACTATTCTGTTTTCCTTAGATTTGACTTGCTGAGGCTCTGTTATTTAACTTCACTCTGTGCAAGTTCATTATCATTTCTACGTCTTTTGTTTTTTTCACCAATAGTTTAGAAATATTTCAGTTAGGTTTCTTTGCCATCTCATGACTACTACAATCACCCTCACATTATTTTGACTTTGATCTATCATGGATATAAATTGTACTGTAAGGATAGCTCTTCCTTTTTTCTCCCTACTGCTCACTTTTTGTCTCAGTGTATTGTTGTTTGTATACTTTGGTCTCTGTATTTTCACCTCTTCTTTTGTTTCTTTCTTTGAGTATTTCATATTGCTTCACCTTCCCTAACGATGCTGAATCTCTTATATCATCTCCATGATCAATCTCTTCTTTTTATTTTTTTTTTAATGTTTATTTATTTTTGAGACAGAGAGAGACAGAGCATGAACGGGGGAGGGTCAGAGAGAGAGGGAGACACAGAATCCGAAGCAGGCTCCAGGCTCCGAGCTGTCAGCACTGAGCCCGACATGGGGCTCGAACTCACGGACCGCGAGATCATGACCTGAGCCGAAGTCGGACGCTTAACCGACTGAGCCACCCAGGCGCCCCCAATCTCTTTTTTTTTTTTTTGACTGGAGAAGAATTTTCTGACCCCATCTTTGCCAACAGATAGTAGACATGGATTTTTCCTTGGGCTCTCTCGTTTCTATGAGGGGCCTAAGAAAATAGAGATATGAAATAAGCAAAACAAGGGCACCTGGGTGGCTTAGTCGGTTAGGCATCTGACTCTTGATATGACTCAGGTCATGATCTCCCGGTTCATTAGTTGGAGCTCTGCGCTGACAGGGCAGAGCCTTCTTGGGATTCTGCTTCTTCCTCTCGCTCTCTGCCCCTCCCCCACTCACACACACACACACACACACACACACACACAATCTCTCTCTCTCTCAAAGTAAATAAATAAACTTAAAAAAATTCAAAATTAAAAAATGAAGAAAAACAGAAAGGTTTTCATGTTTAAAGCTGGAGGACTATTGATCCACACTTTTGAATCTATTTTTTGTGCCTACAAGTCACAGAGACGACCTTGGATGGTAGAGGACCTGCTCTTATTCCTGATTATTTATTTTATTCTTAGGAAGGGATACACTAAAATTTACCACACCTAATATGTCTTTTCTCTACCATGAGAGCTTTAGTTATGAAGACCTCACTGGACTCTCCTCCCATCAAACTGTAAGGAAGGTTCTCCAAATGGTCCAAGACTTTTCTACTTCAAAAGGCAACTTTGTCGGGGCACCTGGATGGCTCAGTGGGTTGAGCCTCCGACTTCAGCTCAGGTCATCATCTGGAAGTCAGTGAGTTCCAGCCCCGCATCAGGCTCTGTGCCGACAGCTGGGAGCCTGGAGCCTGCTTCAAATTCTCTCTCCCTCTCTCTGCCCCTCCCCCACTCATGCGCGCGCGCGCTCTCTCTCTCTCTCTCTCTCTCTCTGTGTGTGTGTTAAAAATAAATAAAAACATTTAAAAATTGTAAAAAATAAAAAAAAAGCAACTTGGTTGTAAAAGTATGATAACCAGGAATTTTCACCGGTAGAAACTCTGATATCTAAGACAGTGGGTAACGTTATGAGAATCTTCCAGCATTCCCAAGGTCGGCAGGTATTTCCTCTTTTTCACATAGCGCCATACACCTAAACCACTAAACAGTAAACAGGCTTCTCCATGCAAACCAATAGGTTTTATGTTATATGACCATTCCCTTCCTATTTTAGCAACAGCTGTGGCATTAGTTTTCTTGTTAGAACTTGCAGGGTTATATTTTTTGCTGTTTTATTCTTGAATATTTCTTTGGGCAACTGAATAAATTTTATCCTTTTGCAGGTTGGTTTATCTATTGGAATGCTCAAGTTCTATGCATTGATCAGGTGATGGATTCATGCCCCTCTCTTCCCTTAGTAATTGCACTATTTTGAATAAATTATATTTCTGGAAATTTCAGTCTTTTCCCCCACCTTGAAAAAATTATTTAAACACAGCAATCGTAAAGGGGTAAAGGTGTTTCATGAAAATTGTGGCTTATTTGGTTCAACTTTTAACGTCCTAGGAAGATGTTTTTTAAAATTGTGTTCACTTTTGCATTTTGTAAACTTCTAAAATAAGTTTTGAGATATATGTGTTGTTTTGCTTCCTTTTGAGTTTTAAGTCCTCAGAAAAATGACGAATCTTGCGGTCTAGAAAGATTTCAATTCTGGAATGTGATAAAGAGATGAAAAGCTGAAAAATGGAATATATGACTTGCAGTGGGGAAAGGACTGTATTTATTTTTATCACATTCTTTAAGACGACAACTACTATGTGAAGGTAGAAAATCTTCTCAAGGACAAAAGAGAGGAGTCTGATTCAACTGATGTTCAAAAGTCATATATTTTTTATAACTTCTATATAAATCCTAAGATGCTATTTTAGACACTAATAAAAGTGTTTTCTTTAAAACAAACAATGCAACTGGGCTTTAAGAATGTCTTTTCTGAGAAGGTAACTCTGAATCTTTAAATAACTTACCTTTCAGTAAAAGGTAGCCATGGGATATGTTCACAAATGAACACATCATTTATAGCATGTAAAAGCCAAAGTTGGTGTTTTATTCATTGAAAATCATGAAACTGTCATGAAATTGCCTTAAAAGCTTTTTCAGAAACACAGTCTCTTGTTTATTTACTAAAGAACAACTGATATAAAGAACTGTATTTGAGAAGTGAACCACAAATGTATCTCTCAAAGACCTCTATAATCTTTTAGCTTTTCCCTTGAAAACCACAACACTCCCAAAATATTCTGGTAATTTCATATAAAAATGTTCAGTTGAACTACCAACTATAAAGCTGAACTCCAATACAGCAGCCACAGTGATTTAGAAATAAAACTGTTTTTCCCTTCAGAATGAGACAAGCATTATGGTTGTAAAATTGTATTTTATATAATATAAGACATGATCTCCATAGTAGATTTAGGAAAATCCTCTTTTGTGTCATATGTGCCTCAGCATCCTCATGACAAATGCTACAAAAAATTTTTAGGGCTTGTCCTATCACCCTCCTCTTAATTCCTCGTTATAAAAGGACTGGTAACAATGAGAAACAAAATTAAAACTTTAAATCCAGGAATTGCATTTCAATGCTTGTAGTTTGGCTAAATCATAACATCTATCATCTATCACAGAATTCTGTTCATGAAAAACAAATGTTGAGATGAGAAAGAAGGTCTTTTCTTTATTTATTGACTATTGTTGTGTCCTTCCCAGAATAAAATGAGTCTAATGAGAAAAGAATTACTACTACACACAACATACACACACACACACACACACACACACACACACACACACATACACACACACACAATGTGGTACAGGTTTAAAAAAAAAGTCTAGCTATGATTTTCTTGGTACTGCAACCACGTAAATGGTCTTATTAATTGGGTTAATATAATACAATAGGCATTTTTATCCTGGAGGTATGTTGTGATATGAACTCTGTGGCTGGAGTTATGGTTGTTAATAGTTGTTTTAGTATTTAATTGTCATTTTCAGTGATTTCACCAACCCCTAGTCGCTACTTTTGGATACAGAACAGATCACTGGTTAAAGGGAGAAATTATTGCATGACTAAGACACGTCTTGGAAAAAAGGCATTCACCAGATGAGAAGTTTTTAGATATGAGGTAGCAGCAACCCAGAGAAGTATTGCAAGGTACACAGGAAGATCAAATTCTATAAAAGGACATGGTTGGATGTCCCTCATGTCCCAGCAATGCGGTGCTATGAGAAATAGTTACGAACATATTGAACGTGTATATACATACAGGGATGCAAAGAATGCTTCAGACTCCAAAAGACAACTCGTGAAGCCTACAGTGGCAATGCCTGAATTTGGAAAAGGAGAGGTGTCAATGCAGGTTGAAAACTTCTTTGGGAAGTGCAGGACTGACTTTCAACAGCAATCATGGAGACCAAAGAGACCAGCGTACGCGATACTGAGTGACCCATCAATCATTTGCATCGGGCTTGTCACCTAAGTCAGAACTCTGGAAGAAGAACCTGGGAACATTTTTTGAATGTTTATTTATTGTGGGGGGAGGGGGGACAGAAAGAGTTGGAGACACAGAATCCAAAGCAGGCTCCAGGCTTTGAGCTGTTAGCACAGAGCCCAACGCGGGGCTCAAACTCACAAGCCGACCTGAGATGAAGTTGGATGCTTAACTGACTGAGCCACCCAGGCACCCCAAACCTGGGAATTTTCAATAAGCAATCCAAATTATGTGGCTCAGTCAGTTAAGCATCCGACTTAGGCTCAGGTCATGATCTCACGGTTCATGACTTGGAGCCTCACATCAGGCTCTGTGCTGGCAGCTCAGAGCCTGGATCCTGCTTCGGATTCTGTGTCTTCCCCTCTCTCTGCCCCTCCTCTGTTCACACTCTGTCTCTGTCTCTGTCTCTGTCTCTGTCTCTCTCTCTCTCAAAAATAAACATTAAATTAACAAAAAAAATCCAAATTAACCTCATATATGCTGAGATTTGAAAACTATTAGATTATACTTCCCCATCCCCTCTATACTTGAGCAGGATGAGTTTGGGCAAATAAGAAGAAAGGAGATTTAAAAGGAAGCATACTTTATTCTGTGTAAATAAGACTAACAGACACTGAACGGTGGCTTGGAAAAAAAAAGTTGATGCTTTATTTATATGCTTAAGTTTGTGGAGCAAATCTATGCAGTTCATATCCATTTATTATCAAGCATGTCTTCTCACTGCTTCACAGAGTTGCCATTTAAAGCACTATTTAATCTTGTTTGCAGTGAGAGGTTATATATCTATATGTTTATACATCGATAGATACATAGATGGATAGATAGATAGATAGATAGATAGAGATACAGATATTTGCTTTCATCTATGAAGAAATCTTCTCCAATTATACAGATTCAAACCCTATCTATCTCTCAGGATGCAACCCAATTTCAACTCCTCCATGAAGCTGTCAACTAGAGGGAAGATTTACTTCTTTTGAACTCCGGTATCATATTACCTAGTCCTTTCATGTGGTTTCATAAGCTGTTACCAGAACTTATTGGTCACAATACATTCTTAAAGCAAGCAAGACCCCACCGAAAATAAACAATATATGGAAGATGGACAAAAGTTTGGACACACGGGAAACTCCTTTTCAGGTCATTTTTCAAAGGCCTTTATTAATCACGCGTGAGAAACTAACCAAAGGCCAGGCAAATGTAATTGCCTGAGTGATTGGTATCAGGTTCTAAAATCAAGGATGTGGAGGAGACAAACCGGAGAGGATGGTGTATATACCAGAGATGTGAGGGAGAAGTCCCAAAAGATATGTTATGGTGAGTCTGTTTATCAAGATCATAAATAACTTTTTGGCGATTATGTTGTATGATATTTTCACATTCTTGAGAACCATAGAAGTAAAGTATTTCTAACTAATTTTTGTTAACTTAAAATGCCTCAAATCTAGATTCCAATGTTTCAAGATCATAAATCAGGAGGCTTCACAGGACAAGATGATTTGAAATTAGAATTTGATGAGAGGAAGTTCTTATCACTTTTTGTCTTTTCTCAGTAACTACATTGTAAATCCCTTAAAATTATCATTTATTCATTTTTTTAAATTAATTTATTTATTTTGAGAGAGAGAGAAAGCACACAATTGTGCAGAGGAGGGGGAGAGAGAGAGGGAGAGAGAGAATCCCAGGCAGGCTCTGCAGTGATCTCACAAACCATGAGCTGAAATCAAGAGTCAGCTGCATCACCGACTGAGCCACCAGGTGCCCTGATTTGCTTCTGATTGAACCCCCTAATACTATCCCCAATGATTTTAGTGCTACGCATTTCACAACCAAGGGTCTAAAATATATTTTAAATTAATGATTGAACAACAGTATTTTCTGAAATAAAACTCTAAAAATACTTCTCAGTTATACAGAAATCAAGTCACAGTGATATAACATGAAGACTTACGCACTATTTCTTATCACCCCTTACTTAGAAATCAAATACTATAAAAATTTTTATAGAAAATGCCATCTTTACGACTATTGATAATTATATATGAAGATACATGTTTAAATGTATATGGATATAGATAGTCCTTCTATTAATAGCCCTTGCATTAATGTTTAGTACATTACAATACAATTCTGTATACCCATGTTCTATAAAAGTTGTCTGCTTTATTATCAATAAAAATATTACTTATAAGATAGGGAATGGGGTGGCAATAATTTCTTCTTTCTACAGAAGAGTTGGATTCCTTTCCATGTAATTGCATGATTTTTAAGATAAGCTCTTCACCATGAGTGAAAAAGCAGATAGTATTCAACTTGCAGGTGGAGCTGTGTTCCAAGAGCCCAATGTGAGTCAATTATTTAGAACTAAGGAAGCGTATAATTGCAGAAACGATTATGTACTGGTGCAAACTCACAAAATCTTTTTAATACCCAATAAATAGTAATAGTATGAATTAATGTATACCTGAACGAGTTTCTAAAATTGTCTCCACGGACATTCAGGGAGAAGACAATTTAATGATATCATTTGACTGTTTGGAAGAGATCGTCCCACCCCCTCCCCTTCCCAGGTGGCGGTTTTCCCAGCAGGGACAATAGAAAAGAAATTCACTTTTTGGTTAAATACTTCTGGTCACCAGTGATTTACTAACTCTTTTATTGTCATAACAGCAACCAAAAGCGGTTCCCTAAATTTCCATATACATCTGCAAAAGAAAGGATGTCTTTCTGTCAATCTCCGCTCCATGTTTCGCAAACAGTAGTTGACAATCATTTTAAATTAATTACAACCCCTGTGAAGGCAGGAACAATGGTAGCTGTAAGAGCCCTGACTATAAACAGAGTGCTTATCATATTGCCGAGCACAGACTATGTACTCAATAAGTATATGCCAAATGCATATTTGCTTGGTTCATTTAATAATGTCCCGAATAAGGGGTGCGTGGGTGTCTCAGTAAGTTGACTGTCCAACTCTTGATTTCTGCTCAGGTCATGATCCCAGGGTCATGGGAGGCATGGAGCCCCACATCAGGCTCCCTGCTCAGAATGGAGCCTGCTTAAGACTTAAGATTCTCGGGGCGCCTGGGTGGCGCAGTCGGTTAAGCGTCCGACTTCAGCCAGGTCACAATCTCGCGGTCCGTGAGTTCGAGCCCCGCGTCGGGCTCTGGGCTGATGGCTCGGAGCCTGGAGCCTGTTTCCGATTCTGTGTCTCCCTCTCTCTCTGCCCCTCCCCCGTTCATGCTCTGTCTCTCTCTGTCCCAAAAATAAATAAAAAAAAAAAAAAAAAAAAAAAAGACTTAAGATTCTCTCTCTCTCTCCCTCTGCCCCTCTACCCCGCTCATGCTCTCCCTCTCTAAAAAGAAGTAGAATAAGTAAATAAATAGGTAAATAAATAAATAAATAAATAAACAATTGAATGAAAAGCATAGGATAAGAACTGCAATTCTATGTCCCCTTTGATAGGAAGTTGACTACTGTTAAATCAGAAACTTATTTACCAGTTTTCTGAAGTCAAGACATTTGTCAGATACCTTTTATTGGTGGATAAACTGGATCACAGAATGTTGTAACCATTCATGAAAACAAAATCATATTTTCCAAAAAGAATGCCACACATTTGGTGTCCTTTCCTTTGACATATTTGCTACCTTCCTGATTCAATATATGCTGTGTGTGTTTCATTCAGTTTTAAGGCTTGTTAGTGTTTCAAATATGCTTGAAAGTAGAGAACAAGATTCCCGTGTGTGTTTTCTAAAAGGTTACACATTGCATACCCATCTTATAAAAGCATACAGATAGTGTTTCCTTTTAGATTGAAGGACTGCCATAATGGACACAGCGACATTGTTTCTGAATCAGCAGTAAGGGGAACAGTGTTGCCATTAGTGTGACAAGGGCTAAAGCAATTAGATTTAAACTTGATGAAATAGCTGTACCATCCATTTACTAGATCATGTTGAAACATTTCCACATCCTTTTATGTGTTTGTAATGGCAGGTGCCCTGTGTGTTAGCCCTAGTGTTCTTTGCTGGCACCCTGACTTGTAACCGTGCATACAAAGAACACATTATAGCCTTGAGAGACTGATTATCTCTATTGTCACATCTCTCCATGGTACTGTATAATTGTTTCAGCTGCAAGTATATTGCTGAAATGCTTAGTACTGCACACTGGATGAATGTCTGCTCAACCTTCCAAAATGCTAGTGATTATACAAAGGGGAAAGGAAGTCCCTTTAGAGGCATTAAGGTTGCAGTGCGTTCTTTATGTGCTGACCTGTAAAAACACAGATGTTGTTGCCAAACAAACAAATCAAATGAAAAATTCATACAGACTACCTGGTGAAGATTTGTCTTCAGTAATTTGGACTTGATATTGCAAAGAAATGATTGTATATGCCATAAATACATTGTGGTCTGAATAGATAAAAATAAACACTACCCTAATAATCTGGTTATTGGCTATTGGCTGTTATCTTTTATTATTTTTTTTCATTACTTCATATGGATAATACCCATAGATAAGTCCATCACTAGCTGCTAATGGCATAAGATATCATGAATGAATTCCTTTTCCTAAAAGTATATGTGTGTTTGAATTTGAAATATATTACTTTGAATTCTTAAAAACAAGAAGAGACGTAAGCAAACTGATTCAAATTATAATTTTTTCCTTAATTAATCAGATCTTGCTTAAGCTTTACCAGATGTTTTTAGAGTTGTATGTAATTATGACTAAGTGAAAACACAGTACTTTGGATTATTAGATGGGACCTGAAACCAATGATCTTCTAATTATCCCGATTTTCTGCTTGTGTGATAGCTAGACCACGCTTAGATTGGTTTCAGAATAAAGTAGGGATAGATTTATAATATCAGTATTTAAAAGAGTAGCACCTTGGTAAAGAACTGAAAAAAAAAAAAAAGTACAGAACTGATACAATTATATTGGTGTTTATATTTTGAAGCTATTTGAACCTGGCCAAAGTGAGGGCAAGATGAATCATTAACAGTTACAAAATTAAGTTATGATCAGGTACTAAAAGATTAATATTTTAAATGTAATCATCTAGATATCATTATGTATGTGCCATATAGTTGAAATCAACATACATGGACTACAAATATTTTGGTAAATATTGCAATACAGTGGAATATGATGTATTATACCATCTTTTGACTCTGAATAAATGCTTCCATTTAATGAGAAAATGCAATGGCACCATTTCTGGAGGCTGCCTACTCTTCTTCAATTTTCCTGCTGTTTCTATGATTAAATATTTTCTTTACAGGCTCTAATTTGTATGCCAGTGTGGTTCTGGATTGACAGGTAAATTACCCTTTATAAACATTAAGAATATTCACCAGATAAACTATTATACTAAAAACCATCACAGAGCTTAGAGTTTTTTCTTGACCTTAGTCATGAAAAACATTACTTTTGAATCTACAGTGGAAATAAGCATAAATTATAACATCATTTAAAAGAGAGATTTCCCCCTCCCATATAATAGAATACATAAGAAAGCCAAACTCTCAAAAAAAGAAAATAACTAAGCCCTCATTCTCCACTTTTGAAATCAGCATGCACAACCTCCAATTAGCTGCAAAATCTTTGTATATGACCCAGGCAATAGAATATACACCAATTGTTACCTTTGATCTTCTGGAGAGTTCTATTTATGGATTTGGCTGTGGTGTGTGCCAAATATAATTTTGGGTTTTACTAGATGTTTTTTTTTTTCCGTTGTAACATATTTCATTGTTCTTTCAACAGAGATTTATATCCATGCCTTCCTAAGGCAAGTATTGGGCTGACAATTGGAAAGTAGTGTAGGAGGTTACATGAATGTTTCACTTTGGTCACAAATAAAAATTGTGAACATCATCAGAAGCTTCCATATAACTTCTAAGGAATTTATATTACATATATTATTAGGGTAAAAGTTCTTGCTATATTTATATAGTTATATTTTTACATAGTTATATTTCTACAAAGTCATAGTTATATTTTTATTTATATATCTATATACATTTCAATGATAATATTTATAATAATATTATTAACTAACTGGGTATTTTTCACTACCAAAAGTTTAAGTGCCTTTATATATATTGACTTACAACAAAAGAATGGTGAAAGTAACAATATAAAATACCCTACTTTATTATACAGAAATATAGGGTCCACTTGAGGCACAAAAACAAGTTAGGGTAAATTCCTACTTTTTGTATACTACAAATATCTGATTATTTGTATAAGTGGGCTGAAATCCACTGCTGTGTCTACCAATGGTAAACCTATATCAGATCAGCCATTTATTTCTCATTTGGAGAATGAAGAGTGATGAGAAAAAGACACCTTCTCTAAGACTCTTTATTTAAAATTCACATGTATATCTACATTGGCTATTTAATATTCTTGCTTAATAATTTTAAAATCATTTCATCAGTTTCCATTTCTGCTTTCCTAAATGAGATGTTGTATAAAAGAGAAATAAAAGGATATTGGCATTAATATAGTAAAAATTTATTATACTTATCTGTTAAGTCCTACAAATACATTTCTCAAATGTATGAGTAAACATGAATGTCTGTCTGTCTGTCTGTCTGTCTTTAGAGCTCCTCACTTTCCAAATGAGGAAAATTTCTCAAATGAGAAATAGAAAACTGCTGATATGATATGGATTTATCAGCAATAAAGGCAGTACTAGCTTTCAGCACATATACATAAATGGCTAATTATTTGTTATACAAAAAGTTTAAATTCACTTTAACTCTACCTATACATCTGTATATCTGTATACACCACACACACACACACACACACACACACACACACACAGAGTCAAACCTCATAACACCATTTTGCTTTAAATGGAGAGCATGTAAAGTATATTTGTCTGGTACAATGGCCCTAACCCTGTTTCTAACAAGAAATATGGTCTCAGTCAATCATATCATTTCTCTTTAAAAATTAGTTTTCACCTCGGTTACGAATAGACAATAATTAAGTGAAAACTTTTTTGATAGAAACATTATCAAAACACTGTTTGCTTTGAAATGTCTGTTATTTACATGTAAATATTTTTTTCATGTTTATAAAAACGTACAATTTATTCAGAATAATATTCCTCTACATGGTTTTTTAAGTTAAACTTTAGAGAAAAGATAAAATTAGGACGTGAAAGCATTTACACTTAAAGCATGCAATACATCATATATACAATGTCATATATGGAAATTAATACTATGTCTGGGTAGTTATTAACATCTATAAAAATGTAGTCCTATGCACACTACTGTGATGATTTGAGAAAGTGCTCTTGGTCCAGTGCCACCTACTCGTTTTAGTACAATGTTTATGCTTCTTAGTGATCATATTAATACACCCAACAAGCCCTATCTTCACTCCCCTACTATAAGATAGTCTGCCAAATATTCCAAGTGTTCACTTGGGAGCCCTGAGATAATATACTTCAGGAATAAAAGAAAACTAGAAATACATCAGCTCACACAAGAACTAAAACTCAGCTTTTTTTATTTATTATGTTTATTTTTAAGAGAGAGAGAGACAGAGTGTGAGTTGGGGAGGGGCAGAGAGAGAGGGAGACACAGAATCCAAAGCAGGCTCCAGGCTCTGAGTTGTCAGCACTGAGCCCAACATGGGGCTCAAATTCACGAATCATGAGATCGTGACCTGAGCCGAAGTCCAATGCTCAACAGACTGAGCCACCCAGGTGCTCCTAGAAGTCAGCTTTAAACAGCTTAATCCTTATTGGATTAAGATGATTTGCCCCTTGAACAACAGCCTGGTCAAAACAAAATTAATTTTTCTCTGGAGGAAAGTCACAACATCGAGAAGTTTTAATCATCTTTATACTTTGTTTTATGAGATATTGTGTAATGAATAGAAAATTATCAAATAAAAATTAACAAAAATAGAAAAAAAGATAATCAAAATAGAGCCAAAAGAGATATAGATACCAAACAGAGATTTCAAATTGTCTGTAATTAATATTTTACAATATAAATGGGTACATGGTGTCTTCTACAAAAATGTGAAATATTTAAAATAATCAAGTGGCAGTTATATAAATAAAAAATGCATATAATAATATTAGGAACTCATTCCATGGCATTATTATTAGATTAGACTTAGCTGAATCAGTGAATTGAAAAATAAATTAGTAAATGTCCAGAATGAAGCACAGAAACATAAATTAGTTAAAACAATACCAAAGAGCCTGCAAAGAAAATTATGTTACTTCATTAAACAGTCCAGTAAACCTTTCATTAGAGTCTCAAAAATAAAAGATAGGAAATTGGAAAGAAGTAATATTTGATGTAATGATAGTAGTCAAAATAATGTTAACAATTGACGACAGTTACAAAACCACAAATTCAAAAACAATTACAAAATACAAAATGATAAGTACAGAGAAAACTATACCTAGACACATCACAGTGAAACAAAAAACAAAAGACAAAAGACACACCCAACAAGTGGTAAAGTACTAAAGTACCCAAAGGAAAAGGATTTTATCTTCTATGAAACTGTTATAAACTGACAGCTAATTTTTTGACAGGGAAAAAATAAAATCTACAGTTAGAAGGTAATAAAATAATGTCTTCAAATTATTTATAGAATATAACTGCCAAGCTAAAATTCTATCCCCACCTAAAACATGCTTCAAAAAGGAAAGGAAAATAAACACACTTACTGACAAACAAAAGATCTAAAAGTACCTATACTGAGCTGTAATAAGTTAAGGATGCATGCTGTAAACTCCTGAGTAACTCTTGGAAATAATAATGAGCTTCTAAGATTAAAAATGAAATAATAGAAACACTGAATTCATCTAAAAAAAAAGGCAAGAAGGTAGAAAAAATATGTATGAATACAAGAAGAAATAGAGAAACAAGTAAAAATATGGTTTATCTATTTATTTATTTATGATTTGAAAGAAAGAGAGTATGTGTGTGCATAAGCAGGGGTGCTGTGTAGGGTCAGAGGGACAGAAAGAGAGAGAGAGAGAGAGAGAGAGAGAGAGAGAGAGAGAGAGAGAATCCTAAGCAGGCTCCATACTCAGCAGGGAGCCCAGTGTGGGGTTCGATCCCTGGAGGCTGGCTGGGATCATGACGTGAGCTGAAATCAGAAGTCCGACGCTTAACCTACTGAGTTATAGCGGTGCCACAAAATATAGTTAATTTAAATAAAAACATATCAACAGTTAAATTTAATGAACCGAGTCTAAATGCACTACTTAAAAGATAGGGTAGGGAAGATTGGATCAAAGAACAAAATCTAACTATGTATTTATATGAGATAAATGTCAAATACATACATACATAACAAGAAATTCATAAATAAGAGTTAAAAAATATATGCATTATGCCGACACTAAGCAAGTAAAAACTGCTGCGTATACACTCATATCAGCCAAAACACAGTTTATGAATAGAAACATTATTAATTTTGACGAGCTTCATTTAATAATCCTAACAGTATCAATCTATCAGGATGTTATAAAAATTCTAGATTTACACGATCTCACTTCAGTTATCTTTTCCTGTGGAACAAAACTACCTGCAAGTATAGCGCTTTGAATAATGATTTATTATTTGTCATGATTCTGAAGGTTGACTGAGCTCAGCTGAGTAATTTTCATTCAGATTCTCCCGAGATTGTCACCACATAGCAGCTGGTGCTGGTGCCACCCGAAAGCTCAACTCGACTGGACGTCTGACATGCTTCACTTATAAGACTGACAGCTATTCTGGCTCCTTCCCCGGGGGTGTAGATGGAGCTGTGCACTGGAGTACCCGCATGTCTCTTCGCATGAGTCTTGGGCTTCTCACAGGATGGTGACTGGGGAATGTTCCAGGAATCTGAGGTAAAGCTGAAGCCTTCTCATGGTCAGTCTTGTAATTCCTAGAGCACAGTTTCCACAACATTCAGTTAGTCAAGCAAGTCACTGAGGCAAGATCAGAGTAAGGGGAGCGGCAATTAGACTTCCTGTCTTGATATGACAACAATTCAATGCACACCCAGAGAAAAGAAATCGACTGTGGTATCATTAGAGACGGTTCAGTATGGAATTTTATAATATAGCCTCAAAATACATTTGTAAAAATCGTTGAAAATGTAAAGAGAAATAGATAATCATACAACCACATCATAGTTGATGATGCAAATAGATTTTACTTTAATTTGGGAATGAAACAAATAATCCTTCTACTCAACATTTTACTGAAAATACCAATTTATACAGTAAGACAAGAACAAAAAATGAAATAGAGAAAAATAAAATATCCATGATTTGCATTAGACATGTTGTGTATGAAGAAACTGCAAAACATTCTTAAATATACTATCAGAATAAATTGGTGAGTATGGCACAACCACTTGATACAAGAGAAATATAAAAATCTCTATTTTATTTTCATAGTTAATATGTTGCAACAATTAAAATTTAAGTGTAAAAATCCTGCCACTTAAAACAGCACTGAAAAACATGAAATACCTAGTAATAAATCTAACATAAGAACAAGTCTTAGGCACAGAAAGTGACAAAACATTATTGAAAGAAATGCAAATCAATCTAAATAAACAAGGTATATTCCATTTCATTAATATTAATTCTAAATTATTCTTAATATTAACATTCCACTCTTAATATCGTTAAGATATCAGTACTCTCATGAGATTCTAATCATGTTGTCAGTTAATTTCACAAGCTCATCCTATAATATATATAGAAATATGAATGTTCAAGTTTAGCCAAAATAATTTTAAAAAATCAAAACTGAAAACATAGATCACTGGTTATCAAATCTTATTATAAAACTATGATAATTAAAACAGCAAGGAATTATTACATGTAAAGCAATATATGACCAGTATAACAGAAAGTGTTCAGAAACACACAAATGTAAATATGGAAACTTGATTTATGACAAAAGTAACGTTATGGAGGAATTGAGAATGGATAGTTTTCAATAACTGGTTCACATTCTTATGGGAAAAAAATGATTTTGACCTATAAAGAAATTATACAGTGAAGTCCAAACAGCTACATTACAGATCTTAACTTCAAAATTGGAAAAGAAAGCTTTTATTTTTTTATTTTTATTTTTCAAATAAAATCTTTAAAGGAAAAGATAAGAGAATATATTTATTACCAAACTTTAACAATGTTGTTTAATCACAATACATAAAGCACTATCTATATAATAAAATATTTAAAAATTGGACTATAATAAGAGTTTCTATACCAAAAAGAAAAAAAAAAATAGGCACCATTGAAATGAACGGGCAGCCATAGTAATGGGAAAAGATATTTTCAACATGTAAAAAGCAAAAAAAACCCTTGTGTCCACAATATATTTATCACAGCCCTATAGATCACTTAGGAAAATATATAAATAACTATTAAATAATATATAAATGAGTATATAAATGGGCAAAAGAATGAAACAGGCACATCACAAAGCAACATATCTAAATGGTCAATAAACATTTGAAAAGATGCTCAGCAACATTAGAAAAATGAAAATTAAAACTAGTGAATACACAACCACACACTTGTACGTATATATACACATAAGAATAACAAAGCAAAAATAAAAACATCCTAAAATAACAACATAAGGAAACAAAAACAAAAACCTGACTATTTTGTTGAAGATGTAGCTCAAGTGGAACTCTCATACATTATTTCGGGAGTGAACTCAGCACAGCCACTTTAAAAAACTGGTAGTTTTCCCAAAAACTATGTACATAGATGTGTATCACAATACATGTGCAATAATATTTGAAGCAACACAATTCAAATAGTGTAAAATGGGAAATAAGCCAAATGCCATCAGCACTAAAACTAATGAAGAAATCCTAGTCTATTCCTATACTCATTACTGTCTGAAAGCAAAACAAATAAACTAATGTTACAAATAAAATATGGCAAAATCTGGGAACAAATTATTTAGGTGGTTAGAGACACGTGGAAGTGTACATACATGATGTGTGATTCAATTTAAATAATACTAAAAAAAGGTAAACTTAAAAGTCAGGATGGTGGTTACCTTTAAAGTATGGGAGTGTTTGAGAGAGGGCAAATCATTTCTGTGTGAATTACTACGCCCTTCTTGTTTTAAGCGGCAAAATATTATGGTATTTCGCTATACAGCAATGGATAATAGATTCAACACCCTATGGTGGTAGGCCCTGACTTTAGGATGGAATTGTTTCAGGTTTTCTGGCTAAATGCAAGATGCCCCTTAAAAGAAACTATTCTTATAAAATATGTTTAATATATTGAATGTCAGGGATCATTTTCTCTCCATGTATGGTTTCTCCATTCTTGAACAGTCTTAGTTATTGAATATTATCCTTCCATTGAAGAATTGAGTGAAGAATTTTCACTCATGTTTCCTAATTCTGCAGTTACCTAATTCTAATTAGCAGTACACAGGAAAAGGTAACTCTCTCTTAATAAGACATCCCCTCACACATGTGAGAAGCAAACTGTTGATTTATTTTTGGTATTTATACCTTTATAGCTTCTGCATACATATACAAAATACAAGTTCAGCACTTCTGCTAATTTTATCCACTAAAATTTTCCAGAAAGAAAAAATTCTAGTGAATTCCTGCTAAGAAATGCCAGACCAAAAGGATTATTACTGCCCCAGGTTATAAAGGTCAATGGGTTTGTTAAAGAGGAAGGATGAAGGATTTCCTGAAGCCAGGTCTCCACCATCAAAAATGCCCTCCCTGGTTCCCAGAAACCCAGATCTGCAGGCTGTTTACAAGGCAATATTTATAAATCTTTTATGAAAGGGTCAATGCTAGGGTATTGCAATACAAGCCACCATAGCTAGAAATAATGTCAAGGTCCTGCTAAAGGCTAGCGGAGTAGGTCCAGTGCACACGGTGACAAAGCAGTGTCACCTATATGGTCATGTAAGAGCTATATCAAATATTGTAATTAAATTCCATCTTTATCAATAACCTATAGTTAACTACATAATGACTCATATTGGAAGGCATTCAAATAGTCCTCAGATAAATTAAAGACATGTTCATATTTTTAAGACTTTTTATCTCAAAAATGCTTAAATTAATGGGTAAAAGCCATATATAAAAATTAAAATTTTCAAAGAAAACCTTGCTATACTGAAGCTTGAATACCATTTATAAAATTACACAGCCTTAATTCTGTATAAATAATGCAGATAGATTTCACATTTAAAAGTGTTTGGAAAAACATACCTCAGAAGGACTTCTGTTCCTGATGTTAAGCAGATTTGACATCTTAAAAAATTAGCTTGATTCATAATACCCCAAAATCTGGATTTAATATAACATTTTAAAAAAGCATAGCTGAACTCATAAGTAACAAAACGAAACAAGACAAACAAAAAAATCTTTCTTTGGCTCCCAATTGGAAAAGGCAGTGGAAAACAGAGATGGTTGAGTGTAGCTGAACCACAGCTATCTGGGGAATGTTTTCTGATATTAGTATCAAGAGGTTTGCAGTGTAACTACTTTTTCAAGAACTGGAAACAATACCTTCGGTCTACAAAAATTGTTGGGTTAAAACGGAGACCTGTGGAAAACAAAGATATGAGCCACAAGGGTACTAGGAAAAATATGACCCCTTATAAAGAGTTATGACTAGAAAGTCAACTTCTACTGTCACTGGATGGGGAAAATACTGTCCTTGAAATCTTGAAACTTTTGTCCTCACTTCATGCAGCTTTGGAGTTTGAGATTAAAGTAAGGGAATTCCCAAACTAAGAGGCTAAGAAATTAACCTAAAATGGCATGAGATAGTGCCATCTCAATTCACCTAAAAAAGCAACTTTTCTCCGAGGAGACAACATTAAAGCAGGGTTCACCGGATTTTTACAGGTAACATTCCTGCTTTAAGTTTCATGATCCTAAATCATCCAACACACAAGGAAGCAACTATGAGTGAGGATCAGTAGAAACACAGTAGGAACAACACCGCAGCCCAATTAATCTGCTCAGAAATTAAGTAATCAAATATAAAATTCAAATAGGTACATGTAAAGGTTTAGAAGAAATGAGAGGTAGAGTCACAACTGTGATTTAAGAACAAAATACTATCAAACAAATCCAAGTATATTTGATGACGAATCGAATGGATTTTCTAGACCTGACATATGTAATCTTTACAATAAGAATCCACAGTTAAGTTAAATAGTCAAATAGATGTGGACGACAAGAGAAGTAATGATACTAGATGCAGATCTGAAGAAATCTCGCAGACTCATAGCATACTTATACAAGGAGGAGAAATAAGAGGTTAAAAATAATGGATGGTAACATGGTCCAAATTTGCCGAATTGGATTTCAAAAAGAAGAAAAATGAGAAAATGAGGGCCAGGCTATACTAAAAAATAATATAATAACTGAGAATGACCCAGGATTAATAAAAAACAAAACAAAAACATGAATCTTCTTGTTTAGGAAGCTCAACACATCCCAAACGGAACACATTTTAAATAATTCATATTATGGGGTGTCTAGGTAGCTCAGTTGGTTAAACGTCAAGCTCTTTCTTTTTTTTTTTTTTATTTTTTTTTTTGTACTGTTTATTTATTTTTGAGACAGAGAGAGACAGAGCATGAATGGGGGAGGGGCAGAGAGAGAGGGAGACACAGAATCGGAAGCAGGCTCCAGGCTCTGAGCCATCAGCCCAGAGCCTGACGCGGGGCTCAAACTCACGGACCGCGAGATCGTGACCTGAGCTGAAGTCGGACGCTTAACCGACTGAGCCACCCAGGTGCCCCTGTCAAGCTCTTTCTTGATTTCGGCTCAAGTCATGATCTCATGGTTTGTGGGATTGAGCCCAGCATTGGGTTCCATGCTGAGAGTGCAGAGCACATCTGGGATTCTCTCTCTCCCTCTCTCTCTCTCCCCCTCCTGTGTGTGCTCTCTCTCAAAATAAATAAATAAGCTTAAAAAATCCATACGATGAAAGATTATGTTTTTACAAAGATGACTACAACAATGTCTTGTACTCCAAATATTTTTTTCTATAATGTAGCCATACCAATCTCCCTCCAAGAGGAGAAATTGAATTCTGTCCTCCTTGAACCTGGGATGGCCTGGGAATTTTTTTTTCCTTAGAATGTGGAGGGAATGATGCTATGTAACTCCTGCAGCTTTGTTAGAAAAGATCACATGGCTTCCTCTTCTTTTCAAATACTTGTATTAGGAAATTTCCTCCTAGAAATCTACTTCTTGGAATTCAGCTGGATGTCTTGGGAAGCTCAAGCATGAGGAGGAGGCCATCAGTCAAGCTGAGCCTCACATTAGACTCGTGGCAGCTGAGTGTCAGACATTTAAGTGAAGAGGTCCCCTAATGATTCCAGGCTTCAGCTGTTCAAATCTTCTCTGTTGAAGTGCTGGACATTTTGGAGCAGTGAGAAGTTGTCTCTGCTATGCCCTCCCTGGATTTCTGACCACGTAATAAACAAAATAATATAGTTGTGTTATGCTTCTAAATTTAGGATGTTAACTAGAACTTGACCTATGACCATTCCCTGAAGAATATAATAAAGGAAATTAGAAAATCTTAAAACTCAGACTCACAATTTGCTATTCATGTATTTATTAAAGATGTTGTATCAAGAATATGCAAAACAAAGCAAAACAAAACACTAGTAAGAGGCACAAACCTAATAGAAAACTGACAAAATTGACAAAAGCCTTAAAAAGACACTCAGTAACAGAAGAGAACCATACAGCATAAGATATTCAACTACATTAATCATTGGGGAATACAAATAAAAACACATTTGGGGGGCACCTGGGTGGCTCAGTAATTTAAGTTTCCAACTCTTGGTTTTGGCTCAGATCATGATCTCAGGGTCCATGAGTCAGAGCCCCACATCAGGCTCAGTGCTGCTGGTACAGAGCCTGCCTAGGATCCTGTCTGTCCGTCTGTCTGTCTCTGTCTCTGTCTCTCTCTCCTCTCAAAATAAGTAAATAAACTTAAAAAAGAAAAACACATTTAGTAGAACTCACCATACTGCAACGGTTAAAATTTAAAAAATGAAAAACATCAAATAATGATGACATAAAAGCAATTGAAATTTATACAAATTTTTGGTGAAAGTCTAAATTGGTACAATTCTTTAAGAAGTGTTTTTGAGGTATCGACTCAGGTGAAATATGCCTAACCTATAATCCAGCAAATTTAAGTCCTGTATCATCCCAGCAGTATTTATGCATAGGTTCACCAAACAAAAAACAGAACATGTACTAGAATATTCAAAACTGCTCCTGTGAATCCAAATATCATCAAAATCAGAATGAACAAATACATTTTGACATAGTCAAAACATGTGATACTGTATAGCAGTGAGAATAAGCACACTACACCAGCATAAATGCATAAATCTCATAAACACAATGTTGAACAAAGAAGTCAAACACCAAGGAGTACATATTGTATAATTCCTCTTATATAAATCCAAAAGCAGGCAAAACTAATAAAGATTATTAGAAGACTGAATAAAATGTACCAGTTAGAGGAGAGGATTACAAGTTCTAAGGGATGGGGCCCCTCGGTGGCTCAGTGGGTTGAGCATCCGACTTCAGTTCAGGTCATGATCTTGTGGTTTGTGAGTTGGAGCCCTGTGTTGGGGTCTGTGATGACAGCTCAGGGCCTGGAACCTGCTTCATATTCTGTGTCTCTCACCTCTCTTCTCTTCCCCCACTTGCACTCTGTCTCTCTCTCTCAAAAATAAATAAACATTAAAAAAAAATTTTAAGTCTAAGGGAGCTTGAAATCAGGGGTTCTGAGAAATAAGGAACCTTATTTCTCATAGATGGGAGTTGGTTGCATTGGTTCAATTTATGGATTTCGTTCAACTTTACTTCTAATACATTTTTGTATATTTAATACACTTCATAAAACAGCTTCTGGTTTTGAGTTTTTTTGGTTAATTTTTAATAAAAAAAAAATTGGAGACGTAGAGTGGGTTTTCTACAAAGGAATCAAAACAGCAAAAGGAAGCCATAATACAGTTGGATTGTATCTTTAAAAGACTGAAAGAAAGTAATTATCAATCAAGAATTTTATATCAAACTAAATTATTCAGAAATGGGGATGAAATAGAATATGTTAAAAAGAATGAAATGAACAGGAATTCCTGAAATAAATTTTTTCCACTCTGCAGAAATTTTCAAACATATGAATAACTAGATCCCAGAAATTGTGAATCATTATATTTCATCAGTGCCAGGATACGTGGGTCTTTGAAAACCATTTCCTCCATTTTTGAATGCAGTCAATGTTAAGAATGGTTAGGATTAGAAAAATCTTATATTTAAATTCTAAGATTGAGAAAAGTGTGATGTTTCTGTCCAAGTTACCAGCTACTAAAAATATCATTTGTGCTAATTGACTTTTTCTTCAATTAGATTGTGAATTTCTTTTAGAGTATTTTTTTTCTTTTAACTGCCTGATGTCATGCATAGAATACAATAGAAAACTATTGTTTTCGCTTTAGAAAACAATTCTGAAACTTAATTTATAATTGTTTATTAGATGGTATATTCAATTTAATTGTATTATTTGGGGCCATTTCTTTTTCTCTTTTTAGTTGACAATTTCTCTATAACAGTTTTTTTAGTTAACAATTTTCCAATACCCCCCTAAAAAAACATAGGTGTACATACACACATGTAAAAATCTATAAACATACATAGAAATGCAACCCTGATAGAAACCAATGGAAAAAAAACTTTGTGTGTGTGTGTGTGTGTGTGTGTGTATCAGTGAGAGATTAGTGGTTTCATGTACTTGTTCAAAGCTCTCACTCCAAAAAATAGGCTTGTTGGACCAGCCCCATATTATGGGTAAATCTTAATCAATTCACTTGTTATAAATCATATAGTGCTTCCATTTCTATGCAATCAAGTTCAATATGAGGTAGCCATTTTCATAATGGAGTAATTGCAAGTTTTTATACCAGCACTAACAGCACATATTTAATTATTGGCTTTGGGACTCCTGGGTGGTTCAGCAAGTTAAGCAGCCAACTCTTGATTTCAGTTCAGGTCATGATCCCAGGGTCATGGGATGGAGCCATGCATCCAGTCCTGCATCATGCTGGTCATGGAGCCTGCTTAAGATTCTCTTTCTCTCTCTCCCGCTACCTGGCTTATGCAGATGCACTCTCTCTCACTCAAATTAATATATATATATATATATATATATACACATATATATATAGGCTTTATATAAAATATATATATATATGTGTGTATATATATATATGTGTATATATATATATAT